>NC_083401.1:104110640-104413854 GCF_020745735.1 Hemiscyllium ocellatum
GAAGCTTGAGAACCAGCGCACTCTCCCAGGTGGGTCATAACACTCTCTTTAAGAATTATCAATCTTTGTCTTGAAAATCACAATTGACCCAGCAACCATTATCATTTGACAGGAGGAAGTATTCCAGATTTCCACTACCTTAAATGGTCGACATCATTACGATGATTAAACACACCATTAGCATTTTTTGAGTATCCTTCACAACCACTAAAGGAAATGCAGGAGTCACTTTGCACAGAGTTTCCCCAAACTGCAAGATGACAATACTCAGATCATCTGTTTTTTGTGATCTTGATTGTGGTCATGACACTGAGGATATTTCTTCTGCTTCTCTTCAAAATAATGTCGTGGGATCTTTTAAACCCACTCCAGACCTAAGGTCAGGCCTTGGATTACCATCCAACAGAAAGTACTTCCAATAATGGGGCCCTCCCTCGGTACTACATCAGAGCTTTGATTTTGTGTTGCAACTTGAATACGATGTTTTGACTCAGAGGCACAAGTGCTAGCTACTGAACCATGGTTGATTATATGTTCTGGATTTCCCCACTAAAGTAAATATCTGGATCTACCCTGTTAGATCTCATTTTCATTCTGAATGCATTCCTCCGTATGGAGTCTGGACAAGATAATTCCGCCCTTCTCTCCACATTTTTTTTGTATTAGGGACTGCCCAGGATAAAGGCTAACATTCAATTTGTCTTTTTGGTTAACTTTCTGTCCTTATTTGCAAGCATCAACAATATTTGCTAAACGACGAATATTGTTAAGTTTGATCCAGAAATCCTAGTTCATCAATAAATGGTTAGTTCTACATTTGAACTTCCCTATACAAAGGAATCTCGATTATCCGAACGAGATGAATGGGCACTATTTCATTCAGATAACTGATTATTCAGTTAATTGAGTTCCTTTGGGGCTTGGAGTTTTCTGTGAAGTCTGCTCCCTGTTCAGGAGACTAGGCTAAAGCACACTGTGCATGAGACCCCTCAACCCCCCGCCCACCCCCAACCCCTTCCACTCCTACCCTCGGCCCCGTCTGCTCCCACCCCACCCCCCGTGCCCACCCCCAACACCGTCCAACACCGAACCCCACTCGCCCCCAACCCCGTCCGCTCCCAACGCACCCGTCCCCAACCCCATCTGCTCGCACCATGACCCCCCAGCCCACCCCCAACCCCACACTCCCATCCATCCCCACCCACCGTCCAATCCCCCATCCGCCCCTCTGGGGCAGCCGGACAGTAAGACTGCTACTGTCTTTGTGGGGTAAGTCTCCAAATAGCGCGCGCGCGCACACACACCCACACAACATTTTGACAGGTTCCACCTTTGCCCTGCCCAGGACATTGTTGGAGAGATTATCTGGGGAAGGTGGGGTTTTGGGTTCACCCCTGTGTAGAATTCCACGGAACGTGTGGAGGGAGAGAGAAAGGGCAGGAGGTCAGTCATTTAGCGACGGTGCCTGGACTGTCCAGGACTGTTCTCGGCAGCATTTCAGTGAGGTGAGCTCACTTTTAATCATTGTACCTGTAGACAGCAGATGCAATCAGGATTGAAATAGCTCTTTGACATAATGTTTCTATCAGGACCTTGAGATCTCCTTCGGATAACCCGATATTCGGATAATTGATATTTTGGATAATCAAGGTTCCTCTATATAAGGAAATAATAAAGCTCTTAAAGTTGAAAACAATTTAATAAAACAAAGAACTGCAGATGCTCAAGATCTGAAACAAAAACAGAAGTTGCAGGAGAAACTCAGCATTTTTGGCAGAATTTGTGTGGAGAAAGTAATTAATGTTTTGAATCCACTAGCTGCTCACCAGTTACCTGACTTGAAATGTTAACTGGTTTTTCCTCACAGATGGTGCCAGACCTACTGAGTTTCTCCAGCAATGTCTGTTTTTGGTAAAAACAACTTAGGTGGTTTAAGCTTCTATTTCACATTTTAGTTTGCAGTGTTTAAGTTTGACCATTTGAATTAAATCAAATTTTGTTTTGTTTTGACAGCATATATTGTTATTTTAATGGTCAAATTATATTCCAACCATCATGATCTCAAAGTGAAGGGGGAGTCAAATAACATTAACCTTAACAGCAAGACTGAGGTCACCTGGCATTTTTTTTTCCACTTCTCTAGAACCTACTTCAGTTAAATTGATTGACTTATCTAAGTACAGCATGTGAAAAATGGGTTGCATCATATCATGGATGGTATCACATGAACACTTCTGCTGACTCCACTGTTGTGCTTTAAGGGTTGGTGGATTTCATCCAGCTCCGCAGGGCTAGGGAGCTTATTAGAAAATATAGATATCGCCATGCAGGAGACTGAAAGCATCCATTTCATACTAGCTCTGCAGAATTTTGCTTCTAATTATCTTGCAAGAACTACTAATGTGTGTTTAATTATTACTTTGGCAGTTACACTGCTTCATGTTTCTTCCCCCTGTATGCTGGTGTATAAATTATTGATCACCTTGCTGGAATATGCTTTGACAAGGGATTACTTAGCTGTTTGACAATATAGTCTCATTATTCCTCAATAACTAAGGGTGTAAAGTGAGCAGGATTAAATCACCTATTATTTTCTAGGGTAGATTGGGCCTAACAAGGGAGCAGTGCCACTGAGTTAGAGATGATTGAAAATATGGCAACCAGGAAGATTCCATTTTTTGTGTTCACTCGTGGGATGTGGATATTGCTGGCTGATCAGCATTTATTGCCCGTCCCTAGTTGGGCTTGAGAAGGTGATGGGTAATCTGCCTTCTTGAACCATTGCAATCCCTGTGCTGTAGGTTGACCCTCAATGCTCGTAAGGAAGCAATTCCAGAATTTTGATCCAGTGACAATGAAGGAATGGTGATATATTTCCTCTCCGGATGATGAGTGGTTGGGTCGGGAACTTGCAAGTGATGGTGTTTTCACATATTTGCTGCCCTAATCGTTCTAGATAGAAGTGGTCATGAGTTTGGAAGTCACTGTCTAAGGGTCTTAGATGAACCTCTACAATGCAACCTATTGATAGTACACACCGGTGCTGCTGAGTGTCAGGGAGTGTTAGAGATGTGTACTCCGACTTGTTCAAATGTTGAGAGGTCATTGCTTCCAGTGATCCAATTACACTCAGAAGCCGAGAATTCTCAAATTATTATTTGAATCTCCACTTGCAGCTAAATATGTAAGTTTAGAATGTCTCATTTTCCTGGCTAACCATCTTCTTGTTGATCTGTATTACAGTGCTGTAAGATGCAGGGTTAGGGGTGGTGGAGTTTGGGTTAGAGAAAATGGTACATGAATGCTGAATGCTTCTCCAAGATTTCACCAAAGCCCTTCTGACAATGTCAAAGTTTTCAAAGAGGATGGCAACGAGTCTTCCTATGGGCCATCCTTGTGTTTCTCCTATTGGCTGCAGAAACATTCACAAAAACTAAATGATGCAGACATGTGTTTATTTGGTTAACTCTGATAACAAATGGTAATGGAAGGCATTTTGAGAGATAAATGAAATTAGTTTATATGTAACAAACTTAATGGATTTAAAAGCTGTCTCTACCGCATAAGGCATACATTCGGACAAAACATTTGGAATTGCTCACATGCACAGATATGGCCAAATTAAACATGAAACTAGACAAAATGTTCAGGGTTGCTCACGTGCACGCACAACTCCAAATAAGGCTCACACTGGCACAGAGATGTGTGTATAAAAAGCCTGAAGAAATCCATTTGTTCAACAACACTTCAAAGATTAACATTGTGCAAGAAGTACCCTACATCAGGAGGCGTGGTGAAGGCATCAAACGGAGGTTCACCCTGGCCAGCTGCATATTCTCCTGGGGAATAATGTTTGGGTTTAGTTACAGAAATCAGGGTACTGAAAGACAATGACTGAGATATCTCTGGTTGTTAAAAGTGTTTGTTATTTGTTTAAGTACTTAATAAATGAATTGTTGTTTTATAGAGCTCTAAGTGTCTCCAGTGTATCTTTGTCTACGTACATACTGTTGTCTCTCAGAAATGGCCAACAGTTGTCACTCTGAGGTCCCAGTCTCTCCTACTACTGGAAACATCTTCTCCACATCCACTTTATCCAGGCCTCTCAGTATTCTGGAAGTTTCCGCATCCTTCTAAACTCCATTGATTACAGACTTAGAGCCTTCAACTGCTCCTCGTATGACAAGCACTCCATCCCTATGACCATTCTTATATACATCCCTCAGACTCCTCCAAGGCTAGTACATCTTTCCATAGATACAGGGCTCAAAACTGCTCACAATATTCCAAATGCAGTCTGACCAGAACCTTATACAACCCTGGCAGTATATCTCTGCTCTTGCAAAATGGGTCTCTTCAAATGAATGCCAAATTGCATTTGCCTTCCTAACTGAAACCTGTACGTTAACCTTAGTCTTGAACTAGAAATCCCAAGTCCTTTTGTATTTCAGATTTAAAAAGCCTTTCCTTGTTTAGAAAATAGTCTATGCTTCTATTCTTCCTGCCACAGTGCATGACCTCACACTTACCCATATTGCATTGCATCTGCCCACTCTTCTAACCTGTCCAACTCCTTCTGCAGTCTACCTGCTTCCTCAGCACTACCTGTACTTCCATCTATCTTTGTGTCATCTGCAAACTTAACAACAATGCCCTCAGTTCCCTTGTCCAGACTGTTAATGTATAATATGAATAGTTATGGTCACAACACTGATTCATGGGTCCTTTTCTTATTTAGCTGTTTCCTGTGCAGCACCTTGTCAAAAGCCTTCTGGAAATCCAAATAGACCACATCCACTGGCTATCCTTTGATTAACTTGCTCGTTACTTCCTCAAAGAACTCTAACAGGTTTACCAAGCACAACCTCCCTTGGTGAAGCTGTGCTGACTCAGCCCTCTTTTACCATGCACTTCCAAATATTCTACAATCTCATCCTTAATAAGAGACTCTAAAATCTTTCCAATGATCAAGGTCAGGCTAACAAACCTATAGTTTCCTGTCTTCTGCCTCCCTCCCTTCTTAAACAGGGGTGTTCCCTTTGTAATTTTCTAGTCCTCTGGGACCCTCCCTGACTCCAGTGAATCCCGAAAGATCATGATTAATGCCACTACAATCTCATAGAATCCCTACAGTATGGAAACAGGCCCTTCAGCCTAACAAGTCCATGCCAGCCCTCTGAAGAGTAATCCACCCAACCCATTCCCCTATCCTTTATTTACCCCTGACTAATGCACCTAACACTATGGGCAATTTAGCGTAGCCAATTCACCTCACATGCATATCTTTGGACTGTGGGAGGAAATCAGACACAGACAGTTAATTGAGGTTGGAATCGAACCAGGGTCCCTGACGCTGTGAGGCAGCTAACCACTGAGCCACCATGCTGCTCCTCAGCTATCTCCTTTAGAACTCTGGGGTGTAGTCCATGTGGTCCGATGATTTATCTAACCTTAGACCATTTACCTTCTCCTTCATGATGGTCACTAACTTCACCTCTGGTCCTTGACTGTCTCGAAGTTCTGGAGTGCTATAGGTTCCTTTCGCTGTGAAAACTGATACAAAGTACCTAAACAATTTCTCTGCCGTTTCTTTCTCCAGCCTCATTTTGCAATGGTCCAATGTCCACTCTTGCCTCTCTTAACTTTCAGATAGCTAACAAAATGCTCTTGCAATCTTCTTTTATGTTGTCAGCTAGCTTACTGTCATATTTCATCTCTCCACCACCCACCCCCTCCGCCCCTAAAATTTTTTTATTTGTCCTCTGCTGATGTTTAAAGGCTTCCCAATTCTCTGGCTTCCCAGTAATCTTCTTCACCTCATTATATGCTTTATCTTTTGCTTTTATGCTATCCATATCTTCCTCTGTCAGCTATGGTTACCTCATTGTCTCCTTAACATGTTTTTTCTTCTTTGAGATGAATTTCTACCGTGCAGAAATTATCCCCCGAAACCCCTACCATTGGCTGCTCCAGTGTTTTCCCTGCTATTTTTCTCTTCCAACTGACTCTGGCCAGTTCCTCCCTCATGTCTTTGTAGTTACCTTTACTCAATAGTAATACAGTTACATCTGATTCCAGCTCCTTCAGCTCAAACTGCAGGATGAATTCTATCATATTATGGTCAGTGACCCGAGGGGCTCCCATATCATGTCTACCTCATTACACATCACCAAATCAGAACTGTCTGTTCCATCGTTGGCTCTACAACGAGCTAGCTGAAAATATGTTGCTGGTTAAAGCACAGCAGGTTAGGCAGCATCCAAGGAACAGGAAATTCGACGTTTCGGGAATAAGCCCATGCCCGAAACGTCGAATTTCCTGTTCCTTGGATGCTGCCTAACCTGCTGTGCTTTAACCAGCAACACATTTTCAGCTCTGATCTCCAGCATCTGCAGACCTCACTTTTTACCCGAAGACCTCTACAACGAGCTACTCAATAAAAATCTTGTAGCCATTCCATAAATTCCTTTCCTTGAGATCTGCTACCAACCTGATTATGCCAGTCTACCTGCATAAATAAATCTCCAGATTTATTTTCTGCTTCACATCCTGACAATTATTGGGAAGCCTACACACAACTCATATTTAGGTCTTTTTTTTCCTTTGTGGTTCCTCAACTCTGCCCACACAGACTCCTGAAGAAGGGTTACAACCGAAACATTTGCATCTTCTTGATGCTGTCAAGAGTGTGGTGCTGGAAAAGCATAGCAGGTCAGGCAGCATTCGAGGAGCAGGAATTCCTGATGAAGGGCTCATGCCTGCTGTGATTTTCCAGCACCACCTTCTCGACTCTGAGCTCCAGCATCTGCAGTCTTCACTTTCTCCACCTTTTCCTGACACTGCCTGGCTTGTTGTGTTTGTCTTTCCTCCTGCTTGTCTACTACACACAGATTCCATGTCTACTACACATATATTCCAGTGAATATATCTATATCACTTCTTGCTATCAATTCAGTTTAATTTCTTGCTAACAAGGCAACCCCATGGCCTCTGCCCATCTGCCTGTCCATTTGATAGGACATGTATCCTTGGATGTTTCGTTCCCAGCCCTGATTCCCTTACAACCGCATCTCTGTGATACCAATAACATTGTACCTGCCAATTTCAACCTGAACTACAAGTTCATTTTTTGTGCCTGAAGATAGATTCCTGACCCTTTCCATACGCTCTGTCCTGTTACATATTAATGACATCTGCCGAGCCCTCTCCCAGTTTTAAATTTTTCCATGAATTTCCAGGCAATTGTGCCCAACACAGTCCCACCATGATTTGCTTTAAAGCCTTATCCACAGCCCTAGGTATGTGATTCACTGGGTACAATGACAACATTTAAAAGACTTTGGGGTAGATACATGAATAGGAAAGGTTTGGAGGGATATGGGCCAGGAGCAGGCAGCTGGGACGAGTTTAGTTTGGGATTATGTTTGACATGGACTGGTTGGATCGAAGGGTCTGTTTCGGTGCTGTACGACTCTATGACCAGCACTCTGGTCCCATCATTCATGGGGAGACCATCCCATGGGAAAAGCTCTCTCCTTCCCCAGGACTGATGTCAATATCGCATGAATTTGAACTTGTTGCTCCCACCCCAAACTTTGAGCCACGCATTTACCTGTTGGCCCTCGATCAGTTTGCATGTTGCCCAGGTAGTAATCCAGAGATTATTACCTTTTGGTTCTGCTTGACAATTTAGCCTCCAGCTGCTCATATTCACTCAACAGAACACCCTTCCTCTTCCTGCCTCTATCGTTGGTACCTACCTGGATCGTGACAGTTGGATCTTTCCCCTCCCAATCTCAGTTCTTCTGCAGCCCAGATAAGTTATCCTGAACCCAGGCACCAGGCAGACAACACAGCCTTCAGGACTCTTGGTACAGGCCACAGAGAACAGCAATTTCACCCATGTGACCATCAAGACACCAGCTGATCAGCTTAACCAGAAGGGATCCCTATTTCTAAGTGGTTGGCTACTATACGACCACAGCAATTACCCTAGGCAAGTGAAAGCACATTTTCCTGGAAGCTGCTGTTATGGCTTGGTCTTTTAGTACTTATAGGTGCGATTGGAGATTCATGGATGGCTGTTACTAGAAAAGGCTCATTCATCAATGAATCAGACAGGTTACCTTGCTATGGCAGCTGACATATTATGCAACTGATACCACTATCTATCTTACAATTCCTGGTGCTTTACCACTCTACAGTCACTACTATATATAATCATTTATATTTACTATTTACAAACCCAAGACCTACAAAGTGATGTTACCAATGCAGTAGAGGAAATGAGGAAACTGGAGAAATCTGAGTTCATTCCTTGTGGTTGGAGGGTTCCCAGGCGGAAGATGAGGCGCTCCTCCTCCAGCCGTCGTGTTGTTATGTTCTGCCGGTGGAGGAGTCCAAGGACCTGCATGTCCTCGGTGGAGTGGGAGGGAGAGTTTAAGTGTTGAGCCACGGGTGGTTGGGTTGGTTGGTCCGGGCGTCCCAGAGGTGTTCTCTGAAGCGTTCTGCAAGTAAGCGGCCCGTCTCCCCAATATAGAGGAGGCCACATCGGGTGCAGCGGATGCAATAGATGATGTGTGTGGAGGTACAGGTGAACTTGTGGTGGATATGGAAGGATCCCTTGGGGCCTTGGAGGGAAGTGAGGGAGGAGGTGTGGGCGCAAGTATTACATTTCCTGCGGTTGCAGGGGAAGGTGCCGGGAGTGGAGGTTGGATTGGTGGGGGGTGTGGACCTGACGAGGAAGTCACGAAAGGAGTGGTCTTTGCGGAACGCTGATAGGGGAGGGGAGGGAAATATATCCCTGGTGGTGGGGTCCGTTTGGAGGTGGCGGAAATGACGGCGGATGATACGTTGTATACGGAGGTTGGTGGGGTGGTAGGTGAGAACCAGTGGGGTTCTGTCTTGGTGGCGGTTGGAGGAGCGGGGCTCAAGGGCGGAGGAGCGGGAAGTGGAGGAGATGCGTTGGAGGGCATCGTCGATCACGTCTGGGGGGAATCTGCGGTCCTTGAAGAAGGAGGCCATCTGGGCTGTGCGGTGTTGGAACTGGTCCTCCTGGGAGCAGATGCGGCGGAGACGAAGGAATTGGGAATATGGGATGGCGTTTTTACAGGGGGCAGGGTGGGAGGAGGTGTAGTCCAGGTAGCTGTGGGAGTCAGTCGGTTTATAGTAGATGTCTGTGTTGAGTCGGTCGCCTGAGATAGAAATGGAAAGGTCTAGGAAGGGGAGATGCGGGTGCCCATGGCAACGCCTTTAGTTTGGAGGAAGTGGGAGGATTGAAAAGAGAAGTTATTCAGGGTGAGGACCAGTTCAGTCAGTCGCAGGAGGGTGTCAGTGGCACCAGTGGGCCCCAGCTATGCCTGTCTCTTCGTAGGATATGTGGAACAGTCCATCTTCCGCAACTACACTGGCACCACCCCTCACCTTTTCCTCCGCTACATCGATGACTGTATCGGCGCTGCCTCGTGCTCCGACGAGGAGGTTGAACAGTTCATCAACTTTACTAACACCTTCCATCCCGACCTCAAATTCACCCGGACTGTCTCAGACTCCTCCCTCCCCTTCCTAGACCTTTCCATTTCTATCTCGGGCGACCGACTCAACACAGACATCTACTATAAACCGACTGACTCCCACAGCTACCTGGACTACACCTCCTCCCACCCTGCCCCCTGTAAAAACTCCATCCCATATTCCCAATTCCTTCGTCTCCGCCGCATCTCCTCCCAGGAGGACCAGTTCCAACACCGCACAGCACAGATGGCCTCCTTCTTCAAGGACCGCAGATTCCCCCCAGACGTGATCGACGATGCCCTCCACCGCATCTCCTCCACTTCCCGCTCCTCTGCCCTTGAGCCCCGCTCCTCCAACCGCCACCAAGACAGAACCCCACTGGTTCTCACCTACCACCCCACCAACCTCCGTATACAACGTATCATCCGCCGTCATTTCCGCCACCTCCAAACGGACCCCACCACCAGGGATAAATTTCCCTCCCCTCCCCTATCAGCGTTCCGCAAAGACCACTCCTTTCGTGACTTCCTCGTCAGGTCCACACCCCCCACCAATCCAACCTCCACTCCCGGCACCTTCCCCTGCAACCGCAGGAAATGTAATACTTGCGCCCACACCTCCTCCCTCACTTCCCTCCAAGGCCCCAAGGGATCCTTCCATATCCGCCACAAGTTCACCTGTACCTCCACACACATCATCTACTGCATCCGCTGCACCCAATGTGGCCTCCTCTATATTGGGGAGACGGGCCGCCTACTTGCAGAACGCTTCAGAGAACACCTCTGGGACGCCCGGACCAACCAACCCAACCACCCCGTGGCTCAACACTTTAACTCTCCCTCCCACTCCACCGAGGACATGCAGGTCCTTGGACTCCTCCACCGGCAGAACATAACAACACGACGGCTGGAGGAGGAGCGCCTCATCTTCCGCCTGGGAACCCTCCAACCACAAGGAATGAACTCAGATTTCTCCAGTTTCCTCATTTCCCCTCCCCCCACCTTGTCTCAGTCGGTTCCCTCAACTCAGCACCGCCCTCCTAACCTGCAATCTTCTTCCTGACCTCTCCGTCCCCACCCCACTCCGGCCTATCACCCTCACCTTGACCTCCTTCCACCTAGCACATCTCCATCGCTCCTCCCCCAAGTCCCTCCTCCCTACCTTTTATCTTAGCCTGCTTGGCACACTCTCCTCATTCCTGATGAAGGGCTTATGCCCGAAACGTCGAATTTCCTGTTCCTTGGATGCTGCCTGACCTGCTGTGCTTTAACCAGCAACACATTTTCAGCTGTGATCTCCAGCATCTGCAGACCTCATTTTTTACCAATGCAGTAGCCTGTTATCACAGCCACTCCAATGTGATTCCTCCTCTTTGACTTCTGTAAGACTGCACCTAGAACCCCAGCAATATCATGAGGAAACTGAATGCATAGGCCTGATAGGTATCTCCAACAGCTAGGGCGAACTCTAATAGCTCCCAGAATGACGAGGGCTATTGTGAGAAATCTGGGACAATCACATGAGAAATCCAGTGAGACTTTTCTTGATGTTCAGAACAACAAGATTCATTTACTAACGGAGTACATGGCATTGAGCAAGTAAGTGGTCGGATGCCTATTGATGGGGAGTTTAGCTCGTTATCATCCTCATTAACATCAAATCTCACCTCATTAATATGCAGGCTTCTATTCTACCATGCACCAGCTCAATATTCAATGGTAACACTTTCTGACATGAAAGTCAGAGCATATACTTGGCAATGACAACTCACTGCTTGCTCCTCAATCTCAGACACTCAGCACCATATCCTCAGGGCACACTCTACAGGCAGTGGCTGCACACACACCACGGACCTAGACACCCGACAAACACCAGCCTCTCTGCACCATTGGGCCACATTTCTGATCCCCTTAGAGTATGCTTCTGCATTTCAATGCTATATTTTGGACTGCACCAGTACATTTCATTGCAATACTGCCACGAGGACGCAATTTCCCCTCAGACCTGGTTGACGATGCTCTCCACCGCATCTCCTCCACTTCCCACTCCTCTGCCCTTGAACCCCGCCCCTCCAATCGCCACCAGGACAGAACCTCACTGGTCCTCACCTACCACCCCACCAACCTCCAGATATATCGTATCATCCTTCATCATTTCCTTCACCTCCAAACAGACCCTATCACCAAGGATATATTTCCCTCCCCACCCCTATCAGCGTTCCAGGAAGACCATTCCCTCCGCGACTCCCTCGTCAGGTCCACACCCCCCACCAATTCAACCTCCACTCCCGGCACCTTCCCCTGCAACCGCAAGAAATGCAAAACTTGCGCCCACACCTCCCCCCTCACCTCCCTCCAAGGCCGCAAGGGATCCTTCCATATCCGTCACAAATTCACCTGCACCTCCACACACATCATTTACTGCATCTGCTGCACCCGATGTGGCCTCCTCTATATTGGGGAGACAGGCCGTCTACTTGCAGAGCATTTCAGAGAACACCTCTGGGACACCAGCACCAACCAACCCAACCGCCCTGTGGCTGAACACTTTAACTCCCTCTCCCACTCCGCCAAGGACATGCAGGTCCTTGACCTCCTCCATCGCCAGACCATGGCAACATGACAGCTGGAGGAAGAGTGCCTCACCTTCTGCCTAGGAACCCTCCAACCACAAAGGATGAATGCAGATTTCTCCAGCTTTCTCATTTCCCCTCCCCCCACCTTTTCTCAGTCCCAACCCTCAGACTCAGCACCGCCTTCTTGAGCTGCAATCTTCTTCCCAACCTCTCCGCGCCCACCCCCTCTCCGGCCTATCACCCTCACCTTAACCTCCTTGCACCTATCATATTCCCAACGCCCCTCCCCCAAGTCCCTCCTCTCTACCTTTTATCTTAGCCTGTTTGGCACACCCTCCTCATTCCTGAAGAAGGGCTTATGCCCGAAACATCGATTCTCCTGTTCCTTTGATGCTGCCTGACCTGCTGCGCTTTTCCAGCAACACATTTTTAATCTCAGAGATGAGTACCCAGCTCAAGGATTTCAGCATCTCCAACTTGCCCCGCCTTGTTTTTTAGAGCACAAGGTTGGGCAGCTTGTCATGGTTGTCAGCAAAGGCTAATCAAAAGAGTAGATACGCTACAGTACATCCCACTGCTCCATTACCATGTGTCAGCAGCATACACATCAGTTACCCTGCATGTGTTTCAACCATTTTTGGAAGTCAGAGGGGAGTTACACTTAAAAGAGAGACAACCTTTAGTCAGGAAGTTTCAGGCACAGCAAGGGAAAGGTAGCCTCTGATATCAGTCCACAGGCTTTTGTTAGTCAGTCAGCTATTTGTAATGGTCAGGGTCAGGACAATTTCGTAGAGGATGAGGAGTTGTATGTTGGGCATGTTGCCACCTGTTTATGGAAACAACAAGGTTTCCGTACTATTGTGGACCATTTTCACCTGGAAAGAGATAAATGGAGAGATTGAGTCAGATGAAAGTGGCTGGTGCAATGAGGGAAATGTAGTGAAGTATTCCGAGGAAGTGAGGTGTGTCTGTGTGTATGTCTGTATGTTTAGGTGGCTGGTGGATTGGGTTGTTGAGTGAGTGAGGAAAGATGTTGCAAGCAATGATGGAGATGGATGCAATAACAGAAATTAAGTAGTTGTGCAGTAGCAGAGAGAAAATGATAGAAAAATAGATTCCCTACAGTGTGGAAACAGGTCATTTGGCCCATTAAGTCCACACTGACCCTCCGAAGAGCACCCCACCCAGACCCACCCCTACCGTATTCCTGTAACCCTGCATTTCCCATGGCTAACCCACCTAGCCAGCACGCTCAGAAGAATCAGAGAGTCATGGAGCGGAGGGGTCAAACTTATCCACACTAACTAGATATCCGAAACTGATCTAGTCCCATTTGCCAGCATTTGGCCCAAATTCCTCTAAAGCCTTCCTATTTATCTACCCATCCAGATACATTTTAAATGTTGTAATTCCACCAGCCCCCACCCATTTCCTCAGGCAGCTTACTCCACACACACACCATCCCCTGCATTAAAAAGTTACACCTCAAATCCCTTTTTAAATTTTGCCTTATCACCTTAAACCTATGGCCTCTAGTTTTGGACTCCCTTATGCTGGAAAGGCAATTTACCACGGCCAATCAGCTAGCCTACACATCTTTGGACTGTGGGAGGAAACCAGAGCACCCAGAGGAAACCCAAGCAGACACGAGGAGAATGTGTAAACTCCACACAGACAGGAGCCTGAGGGTAGAATCTAACCAGGTCCCTGGTGCTGTGAGGCAGCAGTGCTAACCACTCAGCCACCATGCTGCCCCTGTACCACAACAAAGAAAATAGTTGCACTTGCCCTGGCAGAACGGAGAGGTCAGGGAGAAAGTGAAGACTTTGATCTTCTTCCCACACTGCTGGACATGGCACAAGAAGGCTGACAGCACACCAATCTAGGTGACAACCTTGGACTAGGCTGGCCAGGTCTGGGGTTATGGCCTCCAGGGACTCGGGTTCAATTCCTCAGGCGACTGTCTGTGTGGAGTTTGCACATTCTCCCCGTGTCTACATGGGTTTCCTCCCACAGTCCAAAGATGTGCAGGTCTGGTGAATTGTCAATGCTGAATTGCCTACAGGTGCATTAGTCAGGGGTAAATATAGGGTAGGGGAATGGGTCTGGGTGGGTTAATCTTCGGAGGATCGGTGTGGACTTGCTGCACCGAAGGGTCTGTTTCCTTACTATAGGAAATCTAATCGCTATCAGGGGACAAATTTGTTAATTGTATAATCAAAATCTTACCATGTCTTGTGTAGTGTTTATGTCACACAACTAGAATGATCATGGGTGGTTTGTTAAAGGGAGTCAATTCTGTGCAACTTGGATAATATTGACAAATAATATGCAGTATTAAAGCACCACTGGATGGCGCTGTGTAAGAAAACAAGAGATTCCCTCTCATTCTGTTAACAAGAACTAATGTTCTGAATGAGACATAACAGTGACAGATGAAAAAGTCAAAACTGCTGTATAAGGCTGGAAGGATTTGAATAGTTTAACTCTGAGGTTGCCTTGGGCAGCACCTACTATGATGATGTCATATGGACTTGGCTGGAGAACAGCTTAAAACCTCGAAGTAGTAAAATGGAGTAAGATCTTCCTCAAAGCACATGTAACAATGTCTACCATATTATGGTAACTATAGGGAGAGGCAGTGGCATCATGGGATTGTAACTGGATCAGCCATCCAGAGACCTTGGCAAATGCTTTAGGGATTTCACTTTGAATCTCACCACAATAGATGTTGAAATTTGAATTAAAGAAAATCTAGAATAATAAGCTAGTCAAATAGTGACCAGGTATCCATTATTGATTATTTTAAAAACACTTTAGTTAACTCGATGTTCTTGAGGAAAGGAAATCTATCATCCTTACTAATCTGCCTCCATGTGACACCAGACCCACAGCAAAGTAATTAACTGCTAACTGTCCTCTGAAATGGCAATCCCTTCAGTTCAAGCAGTAATTAGGGATCAGTAATAAATGCTGGCTCAGCCAGTGACACCTACATCCTACGATACAGTGAAGGAACATTTTATCTTTTTATTTTGCACTCATCAGGACAATTCTCACGACACTCTGAAACACAGACTTATTCTGTGCTTATCTCAGCCCAACAAAACTGGTGAGAGCATCCTCTGGATTCTTTCTGAGGAGAGGGAATCAAAGAAATGCAGTTCAGGAGAGTTGTTGGATTATAACGTGATAGTCCAAAATTAGTGAAAGAAAGTAACATTGCTTCTGTTTTAAAAAAAAGACTGAATAACCAACTGAGGCAAAAGCATGAGAAGAAGATGAATCATTGGAATTAGTTTTGAATTTGCTGCTACAAAGAGTTTGCACAGATATGAGAGGCAATTAATTTTGTTCTGAGCTATAAACCTCTGGGTTAATCAAATAAAGCAGTCAATCTCGTCTCTTTGATTTTATTTTAATACAGCATTTGAGGTAAAGCATCAGTCAGGAGGAGGGGTACCAATGACATCACCACAGGAAATGACATCACCAGCCCAAAGAAACCCAACATATAAATAGAAAGCAGGAATCATCAGCGGTGCTTCACCTGGAGGCCCACTGAAGATGTTACCTAGTAGGGTGACGAAACATCTGGAAATGAACCTTCCGGCTCAGCAAGCAAATCTACATCCAGAACCTCAACCTACAAATCTTCTCAAAACTCACTAGGAGCAGAAAACTCAGTAAAAGCACAAACAGACTTTAAACGAGATGTTATGGTGAAAATAAAAATCAAGAGATTTGTAAAACAGGCTGCCAACTTACTCGTGTGTTTTATGCTGCTGCATGAAGTCAAAATCTACCTGACAAAATTTGATACATCTCATGAGGTATGCAGGAGAGATCTTGGTATTGACATGAACTGTGCTGTTAATTGTTAATTGTTTTTGTTAATGTTTTTCTTTAATCAGCATGTTCAGACAGGTTATAGTACACCTCTGGACCGCATGGGACTTCCTGACTCCGTGACAGGGACACGACCACTGTGCCCTGAAGGATATGGTGATATGCACTTTTTTTTAACCAACCTGTTCAGAGATGTTCTGACACACCTCTGAGAGTGGTGGTTCTTTAAACCTAATCGCTTTGATGAATATACACATGCTCTGAAAGTCACCTGCACAGCATCTTAGTGTTTACAAGCAACAAACACAATAACATGGAATTATGAGCAAATGATATTTGCTAAGGAAACTAATCATATAAGGTCTGGATTTGGGACAATGAACATATTGCTGTTTTCTGATTAAGAGCAAGCAACCATCTACCTGAAGCCTTTCCCAGATGGCTGATTAATAAGCTGATACTTCAAAACAGTAAATTAGATGTTTTACCTAACAATGCTACCTTTTTGCAGCAGAGAGCAATGGGAGCTGGGCGGAAGTGAAGTCGGAGCGCAGAGCTGGCCAGGAAGGTAAGTGATTGTTACTTGAGTGGAGAAGGAACCCGAGACACTACACGTGTAGTGTCTCCCACCCTCCCTCTTCCTCTAACCTAAACAAAAGGATTCAGTCAGCTGAACAGGTAAGCTACTTAGTGTTCTTGTTTTGGAGACTAAGTGTAGAGTTATGGCAGCGCAGGCAGTGGAATGTTCCTCCTGCAGGATGTTTGAGGTAGGGGTGACCACCGATGCTCCTGCCGACTTCGTCTGCAGGAAGTGCAGCCAGCTCCAGTTCCTCACAGACCGTGTTAGGGAACTGGAGCTGGAGTTGGATAAACTGAGAATTATTTGAGAGGCTGAGAGCGAGATAGATAGAAGCTACAGGGACATAGTTACGCCAGAGAACAGAGGTAGCTGGGTAACAGTTAGAGGTGGGAAGGGGAGGAAACAGGCAGTGCAGGGATCCTCTGTGGTCGTTCCCCTCAACAATAAGTATACCGCTTTGGATACTGTTGGGGGGGACGGCCTAGCAGGTGTAAGCTGCAGTGACCGGGTCTCTGGCACGAGTTCCGGCTCTGAGGCTCAGAAGGGAAAGGGGGAGAGGAGGAGAGCGCTAGTTATAGGAGACTCTATAGTTAGAGGGACAGACAGGCGGTTCTGTGGACATGGGCGAGACTCTCAGATAGTTTGTTGCCTCCTGGATGCCAGGGACCGAGACGTCTCGGACCGTGCCTTCAGAATCCTTGAGGGGGTGGGTGTGCAGCCAGAAGTCGTGGTACACATTGGCACCAAAGACATAGGTAGGAAGAGGGGTGGGGAGGACATTCAGGAGCTCAGGGAGTTAGGCTGGAAGCTAAAAGCTAGGACGGACAGAGTCATCATCTCAGGGTTGTTGCCGGTGCCACGTGACAGTGAGGCAAGGAATAGGAAGAGAGTGCAGTTGAACACGTGGCTGCAAGGATGGTGTAGAAAGGAGGGCTTCAGATATTTGGACAATTGGACTGCATTCTGGGGAAGGTGGGGCCTGCACAAGCAGGACGGGTTGCACCTGAACCAGAAGGGCACCAATATCCTGGGGGGTAGGTTTGCTAGCACTCTTCAGGGGGGTTGAAACTAATTTGGCAGGGGGATGGGATCCAGACTTGTAGTCCTGCAAGTAGGTTAGCTGTTTTTCAGGATGTCCAAGAATGTAGGGAGGCTGTGGAGAAGGAAGCACTGACAGGGAATACTTGCGGACACAAAGATGGGTTCAAGTGTGTATACTTCAACGCAAGGAGTATCAGAAATAAGGTGGGTGAACTTAAGGCGTGGATCGGTACTTGGGACTATGATATTGTTGCCATCATGGAAATGTGGATAGAAGAGGGACAGGAATGGTTGTTGGAGGTTCCTGGTTACAGATGTTTCAGTAAGATTGGCGGTGGGTGTGGTGGGGGAGGTGGCGTTGCTATTTAGAAATGGTATAATGGCTGCAGAAAGGCAGTTCGAGGGGGATCTGCTTTTGGAGGTAGTATGGGCTGAAGTCAGAAATAGGAAAGGTGCAGTCACCTTGCTGGGTGTTTACTATAGGTCCCCCAATAGCAGCAGAGATGTGGAGAAAGAGATTGGGAAACAGATTTTGGAAAGGTGCAGAAGCCACAGGGTAGTAGTCATGGGCGATTTCAACATCCCAAATATTGATTGGAAGCTCTTTAGATCAAGTAGATTGGACGGGGCGGTGTTTGTGCAGTGTGTCCAGGAAGCTTTTCTAACTCAGTATGTAGATTGTCTGACCAGAGGGGAGGCCATATTGGATTTGGTACTTGATAATGAACCGGGACAAGTGATGGGCTTGTTAGTGGGTGAGCATTTTGGTGATGATGACCACAATTCTGTGACTTTCACCTTGGTTATGGAGAGAGGTAGGTGCGTGCAACAGGGTAGGTTTTACAGTTGGGGGAAGGGTAAATATGATGCTGCAAGACAAGATCTGAGGAGCATAAGTTGGGAGCACAGGCTGTCAGGGAAGGATGTCGTTGAAATGTGGAACTTTTTCAAGGAACAGATACGATGTGTCCTTGATATGTATGTACCTGTCAGGCAGGAAAGAGATGGTCGTGTGAGGGAACCTTGGTTGACTAGGGAGGTTGAATGTCTTGTAAAGAGGAAGAAGGAGGCTTACATAAGGTTGAGGAAATGAGGTTCAGACAGAGCGTTGGAGGGATACAGGATAGCCAGGAGGGAGCTGAAGAAAGGGATAAGGAGAGCTAAAAGAGGGCATGAAAAATCATTGGCGGGTAGGATCAAGGATAATCCCAAGGCCTTTTATGCGTATATGAGAAACATGAGAATGACGGGAACGAGGGTAGGTCTGATCAAAGACACTAGTGGGAGACTGTGTATTGAGTCGGAAGAGATAGGAGAGGTCTTGAATGAGTACTTTTCTTCAGTATTTACAAATGAGAGGGACCGTATTGTTGAAGAGGAGAGTATGAAACAGACTGGTAAGCTAGAGGAGATACTTGTTAGGAAGGAAGATGTGTTGGGCAATTTGAAAAACTTGAGGATAGACAAGTCCTTCGGGCCTGACGGGATATATCCTCGGATTATGTGGGAAGCAAGAGAGGAAATTGCAGAGCCATTGGCAATGATCTTATCGTCTTCACTGTCATCAGGGGTGGTACCAGGGGACTGGAGAGTGGTGAATGTTGTGCCCCTGTTCAAAAAAGGGAATAGGGATAACCTGGGAATTACAGGCCAGTTAGTCTTACTTCGGTGGTAGGCAAAGTAATGGAAAGGGTACTGAGGGATAGGATTTGTGAGTATCTGGAAAGACACTGCTTGATTAGGGACAGCCAGCATTAATTTGTGAGGGGTAGGTCTTGCCTTACAAGTCTTATTGAATTCTTTGAGGAGGTGACTAAGCATGTGGATGAGGGTAGAGCAGTGGATGTAGTGTACATGGATTTTAGTAAGGCATTTGATAAGGTTCGCCATGGTAGGCTTATGCGGAAAGTCAGGAGGCATGGGATAGTGGGAAGTTTGGCTAGTTGGATGGAGAACTGGCTAACTGGTCGAAGTCAGACAGTGGTGGTAGATGGTAAATATTCAGCCTGGAGCCCAGTTACAAGTGGAGTTCCGCAGGGATCAGTTCTGGGTCCTCTGCTGTTTGTAATGTTTATTAATGACTTGGAAGAGGGAGTCGAAGGGTGGGTCAGTAAATTTGCAGACGATACGAAGATTGGTGGAGTTGTGGATAGTGAGGAGGGCTGTTGTCAGCTGCAAAAGAACTTAGATATGATGCAGAGCTGGGCTGAGGAGTGGCAGATAGAGTTCAACCCTGTCAAGTGTGAGTGTGTCCATTTTGGAAGGACAAATAAGAATGCAGAATACAGAGTTAACAGTAGGGTTCTTAGTAAGGTGGAGGAGCAGAGGGATCTTGGGGTCTATGTTCATAGCTCTTTGAAAGTTGCCACTCAGGTGGATAGAGCTTGTAAGAAGGCCTATGGTGTATTAGCGTTCATTAGCAGAGGGATTGAATTCAAGAGTCGTGAGGTGATGTTGCAGCTGTACAGGACCTTGGTAAGGCCACATTTGGAGTACTGGGTGCAGTTCTGGTCGCTGCATTTTAGGAAAGATGTGGAAGCTTTGGAGAGAGTGCAGGGGAGACTTACCAGGATGTTGCCTGGAATGGAGAATAGGTCGTACGAGGATAGGTTGAGAGTGCTAGGCCTTTTCTTATTGGAACAGTGAAGGATGAGGGGTGACTTGACAGAGGTTTATAAGATGATCAGGGGAATAGATAGAGTAGACAGTCAGAGACTTTTTCCCTGGGTACAACAGAGTGTTACAAGGGGACATAAATTTAAGGTGAAGGGTGGAAGGTATGGGGGGGATGTCAGGGGTAGGTTCTTTACCCAGAGAGTGGTGGGGGCATGGAATGCGCTGCCTGTGGGAGTGGCAGAGTCAGAATCATTGGTAACGTTTAAACGGCAATTGGATAGGTTCATGGATAAGTGCTTAAGCTAGGACAAATGTTCGGCACAACATCGTGGGTCGAAGGGCCTGTTCTGTGCTGTATTGTTCTATGTTCTATGTGACTTCTAGAAATCTTAGTTTCTAGAGGTCTTTCCTTTATTCCTATGGAAAATTGTAATTGCAAAGAAATTTTGTTAAAAGAACAATCTAAAGGCAGAATTATAATTATAGCTCACCTTAAGTCATTATTGTGAAGTAAATTATAACATAGTAAATGGGTTAATACTGAATGAATTAACACTTTACTTGTTCTTCAAGGTGAAGATGACCATGGTTATCATCCAGGGTAGGGGTGGGTGGGGTTGTAGTGGGTACATAGGTGACTGCTCCAGCTGACCAGCAAAGAATCAGACAGGATACCACAGAAAATAGTGTTTTGGACAGGTTGCTGGCTCTGTGTATTTGACAGGAACTTATCTCCAAGGGAGACTGCACCATTTATTGAAATTTGGTTGTGCTAGGTGCAACAATCCTTGACAAGCGTCTCCTTGGATTCAATGTGAATATCAAACTCCTAACTGAAGCCTTCAGAGTGTTCTTGTAACCCTTTCTTTGACCACCATGAGATTGTATCCCAACTTGAAGTTCTCTTTGGTAAGAGAGGTCAGGCATTCTGGCTACATAACCAGTCCCACCCACCTGTAACGATCCCATGATGGTGTGAATGCTCAGCATGCCTCTTCAACTGAGCACCACGCTGTCTAACAGCCTTCTTACCTGATCTTCAGAAACTTTTGATGGCAGCTGGAGTGGAATTAGTTGAGCTTCTTGACACGGTGCTGGTCAGTTAAACTGCAGGTACAGAGCAGAATGGGCAGCACTGTCCTTCGCTAGACTGAGTTTGGTTGGCAGACTTATTTTTCTTTGCTTGCAGCTTGCCAAATTGAACTTTTGTCAAAGCTTATACTTGCATTGGCAACTCCTGCCTGTCCCTTGTCGTGATTATAGGCAATTTGAGAGTGTGCTGCTGTGATTAGTGAACTTAACCACTCCTGACCAATCCATTCATGGATCGAAACCTTGCGCTTGAGGTAGGGTTTTCCTGTAGCAAGCTGATAAATTACTTCAGTTTTATTACAGCAGACTGTAAGGTTTAGTTTGTCACATACACGTCTGTACGACACTGAATGTCCAGCTCTAAAGCAACAGTTAATGCATTGTCATCAGTAACAGGAAATCACAAAGTATGACTTGAGACGTAATATATTACTGTTCTTATGTTTGTAGACTCCATTACTAAATCAAAACAAGTGTGAATCAGGGAATTAGATATGGAGGTCAAAAGGCCTGATTTATTACACATATGTTAACAGACAAAACATTTCCAAAATTGTTAAAGGCAATTTTCAGCAATTTCACATTTGCTTTGTTTTATTGCTTCACCGAGTGAACAGAAAGCCCTGAGGGCCAGCAATTACCGCCTTATTTGTTGACTTGTCCACCTTTTGGTCTATAGAGGGCACTCCTCACTGTTTGTGTCACTACCCCCAAAGGCAAACGGGGTTTGTACTGAGGTCCCAGTGATGGTGAGTATGTACCTTGTTTAACAAGGATTACACTCATTGTAATAGTTCAAAGTCTGCCATTCAACAGAAGGGGTTCATCTTATTTGTGACAACTTGTATTTTTCAGTCTGTGACCCAAAGGATGTCTGCTGGTCGATCTTGCTAGGGAGTTCGATTCACATCAGGGACCAAGATGGAAGGTGGGCAGTATACAGATTGAACATGTCATTATGGGGTGGTAAGGGAAGTGCAGCACAGATGGTTTCAACCAGAAGACAATGGATCAGTGTTCACATATGTGAGCCCAGGCTCCCACCTCCCACCACCAACAAATAGTATCGAGGTGCACCTGGATTCAGAAAACTGAATTCCAAAAGGACTTGGAAGGACTCCAAAATAATCCCTTTACAGCATCATCCCAGTCATCCCAAAAACACCAGCCTTAACATTGTGCACACCTCGCCAGCTTTGCTTCTCTTTTATGTTAAAATTCATTCCTCACTTAATTTTCTCTTATTCTTCTTCAAGTGTCCCAAAACTATGCTCTTTTAAAATTGTGCCCACTCATATGGTTATATTTTACCTGAATCGTGATTAAAATATGAAACTGTAAATGAACAGTGATCACTAAAATGATGCACACTCTATAAATGACCTGCTTTAAAAAAAAGGTTTACTGGCTTTTAGTGTAACTGGATTTCAGAAAGAAAGGTAAGGTTGCTTGGAATTATGCAGAAGGATTATCAAATCCTCTTTATCATCTGCTTCTGCAGGTAAAGTTTCTTCTGGACTTTGTGAAAACCAGATCTATGCACATCATCGTTCACAAAATGCTCAACTGATCCTGTGTGACTTTGAATGTTTCACACAGGGGTCTGGTTTGCAGTGCATAATCGCAATAGAATGTCAGTGAGAAAGGGTGCATCAGCTCTCTTGCACAGCAGCCCAACTCCCAATATTGTTTAAAGGCTCTCTAACCCTCACCCCAACCAGCCCCATTGCCAATCCACATCATCTCTATGACATCTGCCATTTCATTCTCCTATACTGTCCCATTCCAGCTCTATAGTTCTATAAATGTCTCAAAAACTCCACATATCGTCTATAGCCACAAACCCAGAATGCACAATGCACAGTTCTTCAGAGTCATACAATGAGAATATTTGGAAATAAAAAACCTCTAACCATCTCAATCCTAATTTTTTTAAAAAATGATTCTTTCATAAGACATAGGCATTGCTGGCTGGGTCAGCACTTATTGCCAAGTTCCATCTATTCCTATCCCTAGGACCTGTCGAGAAGGTGATGGTGATCTGCCCTCTTATGGTGCTGCAGTCCATTTGTATAGATACATCCACTATGCTGTCAGGGAGGGAGTTCCAGGATTTTAACCCAGCAACACTAATAGAAAGGTGGTATATTCCCAAGTCAGGATGGTGAGTGAGTTGGATGGAAACTTGTAGGTGGTGTTACTCCCATATATTGACAGTCCTTGTCCTTGTAGAGGGTAACGTTTATGGTTTTGGAACTATGGAGCCTTGGTGAATTTTTGCAGTGTGCATCTTGGAAATGTTACACACTGCTACTATTGAGCATTGGTAGTGGAGGGTGTGGATATTTGTGGATGTGGTACCAAACAGGGGGTTGCTTTATCCTGGATGGTATCAAGCTGCTTGAATGTTGTTAGAGTTGCACCCATCCAGGCAAACGGGGAGTATTCCATCACACTTCTGTTTTATACCTGGTAGATAGTGAATGGGTTTTCAGGAGTCAGGACTTGAGTTACTTTCTGCAGTATTCCTAGTTTCTGACTTGCTTTTATAGGAACAGTACTCTTGTGATTAGTACTGTTCAGTTTCTTGTCAATGTTGATAGTTGCAGATTCAGTGATAGTGAGGCTACTGAATGTCAAAGGGTCATATTTACTTCTCCCATGTTGGAGATGATCATTGTCTTGTATTTGTGTGATGTGAATGTTATTTGCCAATTTTCATCTGAAGCCTGAATACTTCCAAGGTCTGGCTGCTTTTGGGCAAGGACAGCTTCAGCATCTGTGGGGTCATGAATAACGCTGAGTATTATTTGGTGATATCTGCACATCTCCACTTCTGACCTTATGCTGGAGGGAAGGTCATTGATAAAGCAGCTGATGTTGATTGGGCTCAGGTATTATACTGTGGAACTCCCGCAGAGATGTTTAACAGATTGGGACTCTCTATTCATTGGATTTAAAAGAATAAGGGATGATCTCATTGAAACATAGGGATTTTTTCAGGACTTTTACAGGGCTTGACAAAGTAGATGCTGAGAAGATGTTTCCCCTTGTATAACAACCTAGGACCAGAAGGCATAATCTCAGAATAAATAGGCACCAATTTAAGACTGAGATAAGAAGGAATTTCTTCTCTCAGAGAGTTGTGAATCTTTGGATCTCCATTCCACAGACAGCTGTGGTTAGAGACAAAAAAACTGCAGATGCTGGAATCCAAAATATACAGGGGTTGATATAGATGGATTGTTGATCAGTAGGAGAATCAAGGTTTTTTTTTAAAATTCATTCATGGGAGATGGGTGTTACTGGCGAGACCAGTGTTGATTGACTATCCCAAGTTGCCCAGTGGGCAGTTGAGAGTAAATCACATTGCTTGGATTTGGAGTCACATATAGGCCAGACAAGCCAAGCATGACAGTTTCCTTTGCAAAAGGACACTAGTGGAACCGATGGAATCACACAGGTACTGGTTTCTTGGTCATCATTATTCTCTTAATTTCCAGATTTGTATTGAATTCAAATTTGACCATATGCTGTGGTGGGAATCAAACCCGACTCCCAAGAACATTACTAGGGCCTCTGGATTAATGGTCTAGGGATAATACCATAAGGCTATCACCTCCCCTTGGATTATGGGGAAAGGGCAGGAAAGTGGACATGATAAATATCAGCTCAATCATGACCCTGTTGAATGATGAAACAGGCTCAAGGGGTAAAGTAGCCTATGCCTGTTCCTATTTCTTATAGTCATATAGCCTGACTGACCTCAAAATGCACAACCATTGTCCTTTGTGGCAACATGATTCCATCAACTTGCTGCTTAGTCTGAAGGACTATTGAAGACACCTTTAATCACTTTACTGATGATCAGCAGTAGACCCATGGCACAGCAATTGGCTGAGTTGAGTTTGTCCTGTTTTGTGGAGTCAATGGATGTGGCTGGATGGTCTTTACCTTAATGCCAGGAGTATAATAGTAAGACTGATGAATTAATGGCATAGAGTGACACATGGAAATATGATATTGTTGTCATCATAGGAACTGGTTGAGGGAAGGGCTGGACTGGCATCTCAACATTCCAGGATATTGGATCTTTGGGCGAGACAGAGGAGAGTACAAAAAGGGTGGTGGTGTAGCACTATTAAATAAGGAGTCATTTTCTGCAATAAGGAGAGATGATAACTTAGAAATGTCCTCAAATGAACTTCTATATGTAGAACTTAGGAATATTAAGGGGGCAGCTACTCTACTGAGAGTGTATATATGTCTCCAAAGAGTCAGCGGGAAATAGAGGAGCAATTGTGTAGACAGTTCATAGAGGTCTGTAAGAGTAATAATCAGGTAATTATACTGGGGGATTTCAACTTTCCCAACATAAATTGGGATAGTCATAGTGCTAAGGGTTTAGAGGGGGAGGATTTCTTGAAATATATTAGGGGAAATATTTTGAATCAATACGTAAAAGGCCCAATAAGGGACAGTGCAATGCTGGCTCTGGTTCCAGAGAACGAAGCCGGACAAGTGTTTGATGTGGCAGTGTGGGATCATTGAGGCGATAGCCACCGCCACACGGTAATAATCACATTTGTTCTGAACAAGGAAGAGGATGGACTGCAAAAGACAGCTTTCGACTGGGGGAAGGCAGCTTTATTATAATAAAGCAAGATCTGGCCACAGTAGACTGGGAACAGCTCTTTCTGAGTGAGACTACAGCAGAGCAATGGCATTCAAAAAGGAGCTGGGACGAGTATAGGTCCAACGTGTACCCTTCAGAGAGAAATGGAGGAGGAATGAGTTCAGAGAGCCCTGAATGTTGAGGACAATTCAGGACTCAATAAAGAAGAGTAGGGCTTCTAGCAAATCCAAGGTGGGCAATTCAGCTGCTGGCCTGGAGGAATACAGGAAGTGCAGGAGGGAACTTAAAAAAGTAATTAGAAGAGCAAAAGGGGGGCATGAGAAATGACTTGAAAAAGGAATTAGGGAGAACCTTAAGATATTTATAAATACACTAAAGGGAAGAGGTTAACCAGGGAAGGAATAGGACCCATTAGGAACCAAGGGGGTAACCTGTGTGCGAAGGATATTGAAGGGTGTTGAATTAATAGCTCTCTTTGGTCTTCACTCTGGAAAAGGGGAATGTAGGGAGTGTTCAGGCAAAGGGAACTTTGAGGTACTTACAATTTCACACAAGAACTAGGGAGGTATTGGAGGCACTATTGGGATTGGAAACAGATGAACCTCCTGGCCCAGATGAATTCCATCCCAGACTGCTGTGGGAGGAAAGACAGGACATTGCAGGGGCTCTGATGCAAATTTTTAATTCCTCTCTGGCCACAGGGGAAGTGCCAGAAGACTGGAGGATGGCTAATGTAGTTCCACTTTTTATGAGGTGTGATAGAGATAAACAGGAAATTACAGACCAGTGAGTCTCACATCAATGGTCAGGAAGCTATTGGAGAAAATTCTGAACAAGCGAGTTAATGCCCACTTGGAAAAGCATGGGTTAATTAGGGATACTCAACATGGCTTTGTCATGCCTTACAAACTTGCGAGAGTTTTTTTGAAAATGTGACGAAGTGTCTGGATGATGTAGTCGATATGGATTTTAACAAAGCCTTTGACACGGTCTCATTTATACAATGATGAGAAGGTTAAAGCACATGGAATCGAGGGAAACCTGATGAGATGGATCAGAAATTGGCTTAGTAATACAACACAAAGGGTAGTGGTAGAAGGCTATTTTGACTGACTGGAGTCTGGTATCCAATGGTGTACCACGACGATCAGTACGGGGACCCTTGTTGTTTGTTATAAACGTAAATTATATAGATGAAAATGTGGAGGGAATATTAAGCAAATTTGCAGATGACACCAAAGCTGGTTGAGTACTTAACAGCAAAAAAGATGATTGTAGGTTTCAGGAAGACATGGATGGGTTGGTCAGATGGGCATATTGTTTGGCATGTTAAGTTTGGTAACTTCACCAATTTGGCACCTTGTTTTTTAGGTATGCTTGGTGCTGATCCTGGCATGCCCCCCTGCACTCTCCATTGAACCACCGTTGATACCCTGGCTTGATGGTAATGGTAATGGTAGAGTGGGAGATATGCCGGGCCTTGAGATTCCAGATTGTATTAGAGTACAATTCAGCTGCTGTTGATGTCCCACAATGCCTCATGGATGCCCAGCCTTGAGCTGCTAGATCTGTTCGAAGTCTGTCCCATTTAGAACGGGGATAGTGCCACACAACACGATGGAGCATATTCTCAAAGTGAAGGTGGATCTTCGTCTTCACAAGGACTGTATGGTGGTCTCTCTTACTGATACTGACATGGATAGATGAATCTGCAGCTGGCAGATTGGTTAGGATGAGGTCAAGTATGTTTTTCCCTCTTGTTAGTTCCTTCACCACCTGCCACAGATCCAGCCTAGCAGCTATGCCCTTTTGGGCTTGGCCACTTCAGTCAGTAATGTTGCTGCTGAGTCACTTTTGGCGGTGGGGCATTGAAATCCCCCACCCTGAATACATTCTGTGCTTTGCCACCCTTGTGCTTCCTCAGTGACATTCAACATGGAGGAATACTGATTCATCAGCTGAAGGGCTCTGATATGTGGTAGTGAGCAGGAGGTTTCCTTGCCCATGTTTGACTGGAAGCCATGAAACTTCATGGAGTCCAAAACCAATACTGAGGTCTCCCAGGGCAACTCCTTCCTGACTGTATAGCACTGAGCTGCTATTTCTGCTGGGCCTGTCCTGCCAGCGTGACAAGACATAGTTAGAACTAGCGGTAGTGTTGTCTGGGACACATTATGTAAGGTTGATTTCATGAGAATGTTTTTATTAGGCTCTTGCTTCACTAGCCTATGAGAAGGCTCTCCCAATTTTGGCACTAACCCTTCATGTCAGTATTCAAATTCACTATCATTGACATTGAGCCAAAAAACCCAAGGGAAGAGAAAGATTTAAATGTGGAAAATTACACCATGTTTGTCAACTAAACGGACAACTAAAGCTTTGCCGGACAGATTTTGGAAACACCGAACCAAAACGTGGCTACATTACAAAACAACACCTAGTAGTAGCAATTGAAAGGATCAAAACATATTACACTTACTTTTCAGAATATTCCAAACTCTTCAGGCAGCTTTCCATTTTGTTTTAATGAACTCTTAAACCTGGCCTGCTTCTCATGAAGTTGTAACATCCCACACCACCAGCTGAAAATAGTTTGTGGAAGGAAATCTGTTTTTCAACCACATTTTAAATAGGTAACCTCTCCTCAGTGGGTGTGAGTGTATATTTTGTATCCTAGGTGTTCCTGACTCACAGAAAAGACCAGAAGAAAATGTTGTGAGATCATAGATGTGGAGGAAGATTGAACTTTTTCCAAAAAAAGTCAAAGTGTGGCCATTTGTGAATTAAAACCTGTCTCCAACCCCAGACAAGGATCAGGGCCCTAATTTCATATAACCATTTCTTATTTCCTTAAATCTGCCTGTCACAACTTTTGTTTCTTTATATGCCCATCACTATTAGCAAGTTTTGAGAAGATTCATACCTCAGGTTCAGGTCCTTAATGTAGGTTTGCTTGCTGAGCTGGAAGGTTCATTTTCAGATGTTTCGTCACCATACTAGGTAACATCATCAGTGAGACTCCAGATGAAGCATTGGTGACATGGCCTACTTTATAGTTATGTGCTTAGGTTTCATTGGTGAAGTAATTTCCTGTGGAGACGTCATTTCTTGTGGTGATGCCATTTCCTGTTCTTTTTCTCAGGGGGTGGTAAATGGGATCTAAGTCAATGTGTTTGTTGATAGAGTTCTTGTTGGTATGCCACACTTCTAGGAATTCCCATGCATGTCTCTGTTTGGCTTGCCCTCGGATGGATGTGTTGTCCCAGTTGAAGTGGTGTCCTTCCTCATCTATATGTAAGGACATTAGTGAAAGTGAGTCATGTCGTTTTGTGGCTAGTTGACGTTCATGTATCCTGATGGCTAGTTTTCTGCCAGTTTATCCAACGTAGTGTTTGTTAAAGTTCTTGCAAGGTATTTTATAAATGACATTAGTTTTGCTTATTGTCTGTACAGGGCCTTTCAAGTTCATTAGCTGCTGTTTTAGTATGTTGGTGGGTTTGTGGGCTCCCATGATGCCAAGGGGTCTGAGTAGTCTGGCAGTAATTTCTGAGATGTCTTTGATGTAGGGGCAAGTGCCTAGGGTTTCTGAACATGTTTTGTCTGTTTGTCGAGGTTTGTTGCTGAGGAATCGGCGGACTGTTTTCATCGGATGCCCATTCTTTTTGAATGCACTAAGTTATTTTTCTCTGCTCTGCGTAGTTCCTCTGTGCTGCAGTGTGTGGTGGCTCGTTGAAATAATGTTCTAATACAGCTTTGTTTGTGGGTGTTGAGTTGATTGCTTCTGTAGTTCAGAATTTGGTCACTCAAACAAACAGCTCTGCCAACCATACAACCCAAACTTTGGGTCTACTAAATGGATGACACCATTGTCATCACTAAACGAAATAAATTAAAGGAAACCTTCAAGACCATCAATAATACCTTCACTGGCATAAAATTCACTAAAGAGGAGGAAAATAACAACAAACTGCCATTCCAAATGTCACAGTAGAGGGAACAGCTAATGGGGACCTTCAAAACAGCGTCTACGGGAAAACAACACATACCAACCAAATATTGAACTACAGAAGCAATCATCCCAACACCCATAAACAAAGCTGCATCAGAACATTATTTCAATGAGCCACCACATACTGCAGCACAGAGGAACTATGCAGAGCAGAGGAAAATCATCGATACATTTATTGAAAAAGAACGGATACCTGATGAATATAGTCTGCCGATTTCTCAGCAACAAACCTCGACAAGCAAACAAAATACGTCCAGAAACCATAGCCGCTGTCCCCTACATCAAAGATATCTCGGAAATGACTGCCAGTCTACTCAGACCCCTTGGCATCATGGTAGCCCGCAAACCCACCAACACTAAAACAGCAGCTAATGAACTTGAAAGACACTATACAGACACAAGCTAAACTAATGCCATTTACAAAATACCATGCAAGAACTGTAACAAATACTACAATAGACAAACAGGCAGGATACATGAACATCAACTAGCCACAAAACGACATGATTCTCTCTCACTAGTACATACACATGAGGAAGGACACCACTTTGACTAGGACAACACATCCATCCTAGGACATGCCAAACAGAGACACGCATGAGAATTTCTAGAAGCATGGCATTCCAACCAGAACTCCATCAACAAACGCATTGACTTGCATCTCATTTACCACCATTTTGAAAAATAACAGGAAATGACATCATCACGGTAAATGATGTCACCGCAGGAAATGACATCACCTACCAAGGAAACCTAAATACATAAATAGAAAGCGGTGTACCAAAGCACCAAAGGTCATCATCAACTTGGTTGTGCCAGTGATGCAATCTTTCAATTAGACCTACACTTTTCCCATATTCCTTCTAAACTACACATGAAGTTCTCTTTTGACCATTGAATCTGCTTTCACCTTTCAGACAGTGTTTTCCTCATCATAACACCACATTGTGTAAAAGAATTCGAATCACCCCGTTAGGATTCTTTAGTCAGTTACCTTAAATTGGTGTTCTCCAGTTACTACATGCCACCAGTGCTTCATCCAGAGGCTCACTGATGATGTTACCTCGTATGGTGACAAAACATCTGAAAACAAACCTTCCAGCTCAGCGAGCAAATCTACATCCATTCTATCACTATATTCATTTTTATCTTGTCTGAATCTCGCCCTTCTTTTTAATCACATGTTTAACTTCATTGAGTTTCTATTGTCCATTTATATGATTAATCTGATTGCTTTATCTTTTTCCTCTCTTCGTCTCTGACCCATATTTAACATTTTATGATCAAAACATATAAAATTCTGAAGATCTTCTAATGATATATAGTACAGACAAATCTGACATCTCCAGGCTTGTATACAACACGCAAAAACAGTCAACTGTTTTACAATTCAGAGACAAGCTAACAGCACATGTTTATGCTGCATTGGCTGAGGTTGTCATGAAGGACTATCCCTCTCTACTTGCCGCCTCACCAGAGACATGTTGACTCTTAGGTCAAACAATCACAAGTCATCTCTCCCTGATGAAAGAGTGGTCTTCTGGGACTATGATGACTTTTTTTACACCACGCAAGACCATACTGTAGGCTGCTATGGGGTTGGGCTTTATAGTATAAGGACATTTAATGTGTGACAGAAAAAGATTGTTTCGGTGTCTTGCCAAGGCAATCAAATTTAAAATAAGAAATGCTTTTTGTTGGCAAATGGTCTAGTTCTGGCTACATTTAGAATATTGTATTTAGTTTCTCTCCCCTCCCATGTTCCTTAATAGATTGAAGGTTCTTCAAGACTCTGAGTTTCATTGGAATTGGGCTGTTTATTGTAGAAAGGCATAGTACTTAAAGCTATTTAAAATGATATAAAGGGCTAGGCTTGTTCCAAATGAATATGCTTTTGAACTAGGTACAATACTTAGGAAGGAAGGGGAACGTAAGTACAAATGATACAAGCATAGAGTTTGTTTGATTGTTTGATTTATCACTGCCACGTGTACTAAGATACAATGAAAAGTTTGTCTTACATGCTTTACAGCAGATTATACCATACAGGTGCATCAGGGTAATAGCCCAGAGTGCAGGATACAATGTTACACCTGTTGAGAAGGTGCAGAGAGAGAAGTAGCCCACATGCTTGTAAATAAATCTCCAAACATGGAAACTTATCCAAAAGTTAAACTAAGAGTAGGCAGCATGTACATACAGAAGCTTCTGAAGGATGTGCAACTCCATTCATTGTGATTTCCTGGAATTTATTGGATTACTTGTGCTTACAGACAAATTCCCAGTCTTTCCCAAGTGAGTCCTGTGTTTCTTTCCTCCCTGCATTGTGTCCTCCCTACGTGATTGTTTGGTGCATTTGTTGGAAATTTCTATGCAGATTTCACACCAAAGCACCAAAAGACATCATCCACTCGGTTGTGCCAGTGACGCAATCTTCCAATTAGCCCCACGCTTTCCCCATATTCCTTTTAAACTAGATATGAAATTCTCTTTTGACTTTTGAATCTGCTTGCACCTTTCAGACAGTGTTTTCCTCATCATAACACCACATTGTGTAAAATAATTCTCATCACCCCTGTTCGGATTCTTTAGTCAATTACCTTAAATTGGTGTTCTCCAGTTACTACAAATATTGGTTAACGTGAGAATATTGACCACCAAAACACATTTAATAAAGTGCATTGCAGGCTTAACAGGAAAGTTGAACCCCATGGAATAAAAGAACCAATGGTTGACATATGAGAAATGGTATGGTTGACAATGGTTGTTTGTCAGACTGAAGGAAGCTTTGGTATAGGGCTCTCTAAGGGCCAGTTTTAGGACCGCTGCTTTCCTGGAACTATCTTAATGAATTAGACTTGGGTGTAATTGGGTGCCACAATGTCAAAATTTGTGCAAGACACAAAACATAAAAAGTATTGTGAAAGGGATAGTGATAGACTTCAAGGGGAACCCTAGGTCATTTGGTGGAATGGCTAGACATTTGGCAGATAAAACACAGCAGGTCATGCAGCATCTGAGGAGCAGGAGCATCAATGTTTCAGGCAGGAGCCCTTCATTCATGATGAAGGACTTCTGCCTGAAACATCAATTCTCCTGCTCCTCGGATGCTGCATGACCTGCTGTGCTTTTCCAGCAACACACACTCTCGACTCTGATCTCCAGCATCTGCAGTCCTCACTTTGTCCAATTTGGCAGATAAAACCTAATACAGAGAAGTGTGAAATGATCAATATTGGTAGGAAGAATAAAATAAAAAGTACATCCTCAACTAGATGTAGCAGCAGAAGGATCTGGAGGTATACATGTGAAAATCAATTAAAGTTGCAGCCACAAATTGAGGAATGGTTGAAAGGTCATTGCTGAGAAAACAGACCTGCTGCCATAGCTTTTCATCTTATACTGAATCAGGACAGAATCACAAGAACACCAAATCTCAAAGGCAACCAACAAGCCATAATATGTTAAGAAGGTGCTGATTGGTTGGTAATTGAACTCTAATTAGTAGAGGTGGAGAATGGCTATGGAGAGTGCAGGAAACATATAACGGCCGATCTTTTGTTTAAATTCTACCCTAACCAAACCATCATTCACTATATATCCATGCTAAATTGCCCATATTGTCCAGGGATATGCAAGCTAGGTTGATTACCCATGGGAAATGTTGGGTTACACAGATAGGGTAGGGGAGTGGGTCTAGATGGGCTGTTCTTCAGACAGTCAGTGTGGACTCGATGGGCTGAATGACCTGCATCTATACTCTAGAGATTCCATGATAAACTGCACAACCCAAGAATGCACCTGAGGCCACCAATTGTGTGTCTAAAATGTTTCCAGTATATCTCAGATTACATTGGAAGAGTGAGAGGTCTTAAACATTTGAGCAGCAGATAAAGTGGGCTGTTTTGCTCTACTATTATGCAGCAATAACAGAAATGTATTCTCATGATCAGAATGGTGCCTTCAAGCCAAAAAGGCATTCTGCCTACCACAAAAATAAGTGATGTGGTATATGAATTTCAGTGCCAGTGTGATGCCAGGTTTGTAGGCTCACATCCCAATCACTAGCAGATTATAGCAAACAGCACAGAATATTATCCACATTCAAACAACTAATGTTTGCAAAATTCACAATGTTGCGTCCAATATTACATGCAATTTGGCAATTGGACAATACTTGTTAAACAACCCCAATGGTGCTAAGAATTACACGAGGAACCGATTTAAGATGATCAATCCAGTTATGGTTTTACTTACACATGGTAGAAGCCACAGATTCACATGTAGACTCCTGCTGCAAATCTATTGCCAAAGTAATAAAAATTACAGTCAACTTACCTGGCTTGAATTTAAATAAAAACTTTACAGTTAACTGTCCCCTGGTGCCTTCTCCACTGCAATCTCGCTATCAATCACAGTCTGCTTGACCTAAACCCCTTTCTTGTAGAGTATAATTTTTGTTCTTTTTGAGATTTGATATTGCAATTCTGTCTGGTTAAATACAAGATGATAAATGTCGACAGCATGTCTTTTTTTCTCAGCATTACAGAGTTCTGGACCATCAACTGACCAATATGGAATCCTTAAACATATAAACAGAGTCTAAACCTTTTTTATCATTCATTCATGGGATGAGCGTGTCACTGGCTAGGCCAGCATTTATTGCCCGTCCAGAGGGCAGTTAAGAGTCAAGCACATTGCTGTGGATCTGGAGTAGGCCAGTCTAGACAAAGATGGCAGCTTTCTTTCTTAATGAACATTATTGAACCAGAACAGTTTTTTTTTTAACAATCAATTCATGGTCATCATTAGATTCTTAATTCCAGATTTTTATTGAATTCAAATTCCACCAACTGCTGTGGCACAATTCAAAGCCAAATCCCCAGGACCTTATTTGGGTCTCTGGATTAACAGTCCAGCAATAATACCACTAGACCATCACCAAGTAAGTAAGTTATAGTGAACCATTATAAACCTCTGGTTTGAATTCAACTGGTGTATCGTATCCAATTCTAGGTATCACACTTAAGAATCAACAAGGTGAAAGCATTCAAGAGGCCACAGAAAAGATTTGTAAGAATGATTTCAGGTATGTGGGAATTCAGCGATGTTGTTAGGTTGGTGAAGGTGGGACTGTTCTGTTGGTGAATGTGGGACTGTTCTCTTTAGAGGAAAAGAGGTTGAATGGAAATTTGAAAAAGGCATTCAAAATGCAGACAGATGATAAGGGAAACTGAAAACTGTTTCCATTCATGGAAACCTGGTTAAGATGACTGGCAAAAGAAGCAAAGGTAACATGAAGAACCACTTTTTACCGAAGGCTTGATGAGGATCTGAATGCACTGCCTGAGTGTGTTGGGGTGTCAGGATAAATTGTGGCTTTCAAAGAGAATTCAATCATAATCTGAGGAGAAAACTTTGCAGAGCTATAAAGAGAAGTCAGGAAGTACAATGAGCTGAATTGCCGTGTTGCAGAGCTGGCACATATATGCTGAAAGTTCAGAAGAAGGGTCACTGGACCCGAAATGTTAACTCTCTCTCCACAGATGATGCCTGACTTGCTAAGATTTTTCAGCAATTTCTGATTCTGTTTCTGATTTCTAACATCCACAGTTCCTGGATTTTTATTTATGCTTTTTTGTTTGCCATATTTCTGTGGCAAATTACAGAGTGTACCAAAAATGCTTTACATAATTATACAGAATACATGGTTAATTAAGACTTTTATTCAAGACTTCCTTTCAAATTTAATGCAAAAATGGTATAATCCTTCCAGAACTTGCAATTATGTGCTTGAACAATTAATGTTTTCAAATTCTTTCCGAACAATGAAAAACTATGATTGTAACTGTTAGAATGGAGTAACACACATAGACACAAATTGATTGGCAATGAAAGCACTTTATAGAAGCAAGGTTTTTAATTTTTTTTTCTTATTCACTCATCATGTTTCTTGTTACACTAGTATTGATTCTCTTATTGTATTACTTGACAGTATTTTGCAGGTTATAAGCTAGTCTGTAGTACTTATTATCAATGATTTCCTATTTACCTCAGGTCAAAGAGTTTGCATTTTCAACATAAAACACCAAAAATAAGGTACACTAAATTCAAATTCCCTTCAATATTTCTTTCAGTCATGATTTTCAGTTATTTTGAAAGTTAAATAGGTAAACTTTTCTGTAGTTTAGAACTTAATTTGCCTTTGGTGACAATGTTTAGTGGATATAACTTTTAGTTTATTACAGTACAAATCATACATGTTGAATTTTGTAATGAAATCCTTCCATGCGAGTCACTATTAATTCAAGTTTAAAAATTGTCTATGGGGATCGTAATCTCCGGAGAGCAATTTTTTTGCATCTGTTGTCACCTGTGGCTGAAAGGTAAATTATTTGATGTTGTTATTCCTTCCATCAATGGTACCATTAACCAATTATTGAAATAGAAAAGACATGAAAATGACAGAAGCAAACATTATAAAATGTAATATCTGAGCAAAAAATATGAGCTCCTGTCAGCATTAAACAGAAAGCATGATGTTTTGCCAGTGAGAAACCAAAAATAGAATGTCTGGATACATCGATGATATTATTAGTTCTGCTTCTTCTCAATGAGGCCTCTGTCAAACTGTTAAACTAACATGTGGGATGTTTGCAAATAAAACAAACAAAAAGCACTGACTCAGTCCTGAAATTTAGAGTGGTGCTTTTAATGCTACTCTCCCATGTTGGAAACCCAACATTTATTGCCTATTCCTAATTATCCAAAAGTGTCAATCAGATTGCTGTGGGTCTGGAGTCACATGTAGGCCAGACCAGATAATGATGGCAGTTTCTTTCCCTAAAGGACATAAGAAAAACCAGACGGGTTTTCCCCAACAATCAGCAGTGGTTTCTTGGTCATCAGTAGACTTATTGCATTCAAATTCTGCCATCTGCCATGGCAAGATTTGAAGCTGTATCCCCTGAGCATTATTGAATTGAATTGAATTGAGTTTATTGTCACATGTACAGAGGCACAGTGAAAAGCTTTGTCTTGCGAGCAACATAGGCAGATCACAGAGTTAAGAAGCATAATTAAGTAAATAATAGGTAGTCAGCAGCAAAAACAAAAACACAGGTAAACACGAATGTTAAGAGTTTCAGTATTCTAACAACAGTAGGGTAAAAACTGTTTCGAAACCAGCTGGTGTGTGTGTTCAGGTTTCTGTACCTTCTCCCTGATGGTACAGGTTGTAGAAAACATAGCCAGGGTGGGATGGATCTTTGAAAATGCTGGCGGCCTTTCCTTGACAGTGGGCCTGGTAGATGGATTCTGTAGATGAGAGGTTGGCCTTTGTGATTGTCTGGGCCGAGTTCACCACTCCCTGTAACCGTCGCTGTAACTTGAATGGTACAGTTGGCATACCAGGTAGTGATACATCTAGATAGAATCTCTTGATGGCACATCTATAAAAGTTGGCAAGGGGTCCCTGAATTAACAGTCCAGCAATAATATCACTTGGACATCACCTCCTTGTTCCCAAGCTTTAAAATACCTCAAACCACAGTCTGAGCTGCTGGATTCAGCAAGAGCACAGCTGAGAGCCAACTTAACCCGTTAACCTTGATTTTCCCATTGGACCCAACAGCAATATTCACTCTGAGACTTGCCTGAGCAAGAGGTCTGGCGTTTTCTAGCATTTGTGGAATTGGAGCACATAAAGTTTCTGAATTTCCTTGTGGGAGCAAGGTGCTGCAGCACCTGACCAGTATCATGATTCCCATGGCGAATGTTCGAACTGCAATGCTGCAGCTAGATCTGCTCACCTCCTAGGCTGGCAAAACTGTGATGAGATGCTGAGGTGAAATGTGCAGGGTAGGGCTTTCCTTCCTGCTTTTGGTATTTAAATGGACACCGGGACTCACCCAGTGAAAACAGCTCTCCAGTTAATGTTAGTGCATGGAGAAAGCACACAAGCAGGAGGCGAAGGTGAATTTCTGACCGGTGTAAGTGAATGCAACCACAGTTAAAGCATTGTCATGGGAGGTATGCTGACAAAGAAACATCTAATTCAAAATACAAAAACATAGGCTGAGACAACAACAGTGAAAAAGATTAGAACACAGGAAACCACCCTTTGTTCCCTCAGGTTATATATTGCTCTCTTGTAATCAGTAAATTTTGTTGCAGAAAAATGCTATCACCCTTTATTATATTTGCATGTAAATGTTCACACTCACTCACTCAAACAGGGGGAAAAAACTGGAAAAAACAAAATCCAATTTAAAGAAAAAGACCATCATTGCCAGGAGGCAAAGATTGCTACTTGAGTCATTGTTAAACCTTATATTCAAATAAGTTTAAATTTATTACTCTCCTACTCAAGAGTCATTTGCTGCATTTTGACTTATATGTATGTATGTGCACAGTGAATATTTCTGTTAAGCAGTAGTATATGGATTAAGCTGTCAGATGACATGAAATGTAGGACTCGTACATTTCCTGTGTCAAAAATAGAAGTTGTAACAGGGGAATCTGTAATTGCTATTTATAATTCACTGGTGAGGACAAACTTTTAACTCATAAGCAATAGTTATAATTTACAATGAATTCACTGCATTTATACTTAGGTAGGGATTGGAATATTGATGCAGTCAGGCCACTTCAACTCAATTTGATTGAAGATGTTCAAACAAGTTGTGTATGACAGCTATATCTATCATAAAGCAAATATTGTCATTTCATTAAGCTGACCTATTTGATGTTTTCTCCCTTAAAAGAATGTTTGAGTCTATTTTTTGATTAGTGAGTCTAGAGTCATAGAATCCTTACAGTGATGATGGAGGCTTTTCAGCCTATTAATTCTGCACTGACCCACTGAAGAGCATCCCACCCACACTGCACAGAGCTGGACACTGTCAGACAACTTAGTGTGGCCAGTCAAGCTATCCTGCACATTTTCAGATGGTAGGAGGAAACTGGAGTAGCTAACAGAAAGCCACACAGACACAGTGAGAAGATACAAACTTCACACAGCCAGGTGCTGAAGGTTACAATCGAACCTGAATCCCTGGTGCCGTGAGGCAGCAGTGCTAACCTCCACGCATGCATTGCTCCCAAAACCAAGAGGGTAAAAACTTAGTCGTATTGCATCCTTGAATGAATTACAAGTTGTTTTATAGAGGCATACAGCACAGAAACGGACCATTCAGTCCAGATTATCCATGCCAACCAGGTTTCACAAACAAACTAGTCCCACTTTAGATTTAGGTTTCAGTGTCACATGTACTCAAGTAAGGGGTGACAAGAGTACAGTGAAAAGTGGACAAAGTCGCCACACATGGCAGCACCTTAGGTACCTAGGTACTAAAATCTTAATTACAGAAATAGAAAAATATAGAATCAAACAGCCTTAGAGCTATACAGCATGGAAATAAACCCCTCGGTCCAACCTGTCCATGCCAACCAGATATCCTAAAATAATCCAGTCCCATTTGGCCCATCTCCCTCTAAATAAATATATTAAAAAGTTCAGCACTATAGTTTTAGCAGAACACTTCCCTACATTTGATGATAGCCCTCTAAAAGTTTCCTACTCATGTACTTGTCCAACTGTCTTTTAAATGTTGTAACTATACTTACATCCACCACTTCCTCTGGCATATTATTCCACATACAAACCACCTTTTAAATCTTTCTCCTCTCACCTTAAGAATATGCTATTTAGTTTTATGTTATGTCTTGTTTGAACTGGAGTGTGAATGGTCACACTGGGTTCAATTTTCACATAAAGAGAAAACAATTATTTCAGATTAACTAAACTTGGAAATGCATTTCAGAAGTGAGCTAACTACTATTTTTCTTTTGCGTGGATAAATATTATCTCATGGTTGGCCCTTCATTTTTGTGTATTTAATTCTGCTTTCAGCAGGTTAATAGTTAATAAGGATGGCTGAAAACAAATCAGTGGACTTGGCAAGTAACTTGCTTCCATTAATAAAGTAATCATGAGATCTATGTGTACGCTTTTGTCAACATAATTTTGTCAGTCCTCATCTTTAAATAAAGATAAGGATATATTACATAGCTTCATAGCAGGAAGAGAAAATTGGCACTTAGTTTCCTTGAGAAACAATAGTGCTAATTCTCTGCAGTGAAATAAATTCAAAAATATTACGCTTCTAAAAATAATAGCTTGATTAGAAAGTGAACAAAAATAAATCTATTTAAACAATTTTTGCTATGGAAATAAACTGAAGAAGAGTGTTCCCACTCTAACAACAACACTTATTGGGGATGGTCTGTCCCTCTTCTCAATGAGAAGGTGAGGTGGTGCAAGCCACAGATGAATGAAACTAAAGGAAGTTACTAAGACCAGGAGTGAACTAAAGGTTCAAAAGGAACAAGTGAGGACTGCAGATGCTGGAGATCAGACCTGAAAATGTGTTGCTGGGAAAGCGCAGCAGGTCAGGCAGCATCCAAGAAACAGGAGAATCGACGTTTCGGGCATGAAACGTCCTGAAGAAGGGCTCATGCCAGAAACGTCGATTCTCCTGCTCCTTGGATGCTGCCTGACCTGCTGCGCTTTTCCAGCAACACATTTTCAGTTCAAAAGGAACAGGCCGTCAATGAGTACAGATTAGAAAACAACAAATTGAACTTGAATACTGAACTTAACTTTCCAAAGGTGCTTTACGGGAGTATAATGAGAAACGTTGACATCAAGCTAGAGATGTTAGTGCAGGTAAAAGCTTGATTGGAAAAAAATGGTTTTACAAAACAATGTAAGAGGAGAGATGGACAGGGGGCATTCCAGAGCTTAGGGTTTTGGCAATCCCCCATTTGTGGAGCAATTTAAAAATTACAAACATTACAAAAATTATAATACTGGAGAAATACAGGGATTCCAGAGGGTTATGACTGGAGGAAGTCAGAGATCTGAGTCTATGGAAAGAATTGATCACAAGGATGATAACATTTAAATTGTAGTGTTGCTGAATCAGGAATCAACATAAGTCAGTGAGAAATATACGAATAAACAGATCTTTTTTAGTCTTGGTGTTAGTTAGGATACAGGCAGCAGAGATTTGGATGAGCTCAAGTTTACAAAGTTCAACAAGTAACAATAAACAAGACTTTATGTAGCCACCACACCCCTTACTTTAACTCTGCAGATTCACCTGACCTGGTCCATGTTCCACCAATACATGTCGGTGTAGAATCAGATTGATAAGCAAACTGACACCAAGAAACATTGATCCCTCTACAGCCTAGAACAAAAGGTAAGTGTGGGAGGCCCTTCAATTGAGTTAAAGAGAGAAACACTCTAGTACTTCTGAGGTAACGTTAAACATTCTACTTTAACATGAAATCCAGAAACACTTTCCTCTTTTTCACACAGAGGGTGGTGAGTGTGTGGAATGAGCTGTCAAAGGAAGTGGTGGAGGCTGGTACAATTACAACATTTAAGAGGCATCTAGATGGATATATGAATAGGAAGGGTTTAGGAGGGATATGGGCCAAATGCTAGCAAATGGGCCTAGATTAGGTTAGGATATCTGGTCGGCATGGACAAGTTAGACAGAAGGGTCTGTTTCCTGCTGTACATATCTATGACTCTATGACATGAACGGTTCATACAATGAGTGGAGGGTTACTGTTTGATTAATCCTTCCAAACAGATGTTAAAAGGAAGTCTGCCTGTTGCTAAGATTTTTTTAAACTGACCTTACTATTTAAAGTGTTATTTCCGCCATTGGCAACCCTTCCTTCAGCTGTTCAGGCTGTATGTTCTCAAATTCCTTCCTGAAACCTTTTCACCTAATTTGATCTTTTTGTTTTTCCCCAGTTGAGACATTCCTTGAAAGCTACTGATTTGTAACTGCCCAAACATCCCTGTCCATTTGCTAATGTACCTACAAAGCACCTTGAAATGTTTTGCTACAATAAATATGTTATATAAAAAAAGTTGCTTTAATAAACATAATTCTAATTAATCTGTTCAATTATAGATACTTTCTAATCAACACATTCAGAGATGACCTGTTCAATTATGCTATTTTAATTAAAGCATTAAAGATGAATTAAAGACTAAAGTAACCACAATCCTGTGGTGAACTGGTGACTGCCATTGCTCAGGAAAACGGTCTTGTTAACTACCCTTACTCCCACCTTAAATGTTATTCCTCTTTATTTGTCAGTTTAAAACATCTCCTAATAAAAATACATAGGCAATTGTCTGAAAATCCCTCATATTTTAAGAACATTTTTTTGACTCCAAATCATGTGCATTGATATTTTTTGTGGTAAGAGAAAGATTTGTAATGGGGAGAGTACAGCCCAGTGAAATGACATAGCTTACAGGTCTCAGTCATTCTCACAAATAGGTTTATAAGTGGCTTTGCATGTCACCTTTAGACTTCAATTATCCAAACACCCATCTTATCAGATTACTTAAATTATTCTCTGGCTATTCAATCATCTGCAAATGAGACAATTAAACAGACTTTTGATACGTACTAGATAGTCACTGGTTTTCCACAAAAAGAAACCTATCCTATTGCTCCTAAGAGCACTAATAATTATCTACCATTTCAAAATAGTTTGGAGAATTATGACAACACTATGGCTTTAAGAGGTGTACTTTGTCCTTTTTATTTGTAAAGCGAGGTTGAGACAGAGGTATTGAGTGGACTGCTCCAAGCCAATGAAGTAAACAGCATGTGAGGCCTTGGTTTTTTTTAAAGAAGTTGCAACAACAGAAGCAGGCTGAATGGGTGGGGTCACATTCCCACTGAACCAGGATTTTAGTTTTAGCTTTTCAAGCCTGGGTCTTGACACTGGATGTGGAAGCTGTTATTCCTCTCTTAGTTACAGCTAAATGGTTGGATTCTCTTCCTGCTGCTAGAATTGTATGTGAGACAATTAATTTTACTACATTTGTCTTTGCCAAGGATGTATTTAACAGGATGTTACTATATTGGAACAATTGCTGTTTATTAGTTAAATGATCTATTATTCTGTTATGGGTGGGTGTGAGGTTGAGGGAAGATAGCTGGGAAGGTGATAGGTAAACAAAGTAAAGGTCACTGATCTAAATTTCCTACCCAGTGTTAATGTGCTAGTTTGTTACCAATAATGAAACACAACAATCTTCGCAAATCCAACTTGTGTATGATTAGCTACATTAAAATACTGCCATTCTGAAGCTGATATTTGTTCAAATGTATTTATTAGATTTGACCTTGGATCAAGGGTGGGAGTGGGGTTTCCTCCTGGAAATTTCTAGCTGGATGGATTGAAGAGAAAATAGTTGAATGGTTAGGTCAATTTTCCAGTGTATTATCGTGAAAATCTAAAAATGTAGTCCTTATCAAAGTTTTGAAAACCTGTGCAGGGAGGATATTTTATCTGAACGGTGCAAAGTGCTTCCTCTATTTGCAAAATCTACATCACCTTCAGAACCAGGTGTACATATTACACCAACTTCCTAAGTTACAATGTCATTGCTGAAGAATTGTTATAAAAAAGATGAGTCATAATTCCTATTCTAGTGTTTTTTTTCAAGAATTTGTTCTTGTACAACATTGTTAATGTAGAAAAGTGTCCAATAGCATTTCTTGGAAGCTCAATAGGATGATAATGGACATTCAGCCAATGAAAACATGAAGGATTATGAAAAATGATGATTAAAGAAGTGCTTTTTACCAAAGGTCTTAAAGAAAAAGAGAAACGTTTGAAGCAGTGGCGTTTGAAGAGTCACAAAAATCTACAGCAGAGAATCACATCCGTGACAATCAACAACAACCACCTAACTATTCGAATCCCATTTTCCAGCAGTTAGACAATAGTCTGTTATGCCTTAATATCAAAAGTGCACATCCAAATCCTTTGTAGCTGTTATGAGGATTTATGCCTCTACTACCCTTACAGGCAGCGAGTTCCAGATTCCCATCACCCTCAGAGTGAAAAAGATTTTCCTCTCATCTCCTCTCAACCTCCTGCCCTTTACGTTAAATCCACACCCTGGGTCACTGATCTTGCTATTGAGGAGAAAAGGTTTTTCCTGTCCATCCTATCTATGCACCTCATAACTTTATGCATCTCAATCATGTCTCCTCTCAATCTCCTCTAGTCTGAGGAGAACAAACCCAGTCTGTCCAATCTCTTTTCATAACTGAAACTCTCCAGCAGTGGCAGCAACCTGGTAAATCTCCTCAGCACCCCCTTCAGTTGTATCACACTCTCATATAATGTGGATTGCAGAACTGCAGCAATACTCCAGCTGTGGCCTAACCAACACTTTGAAAGATTTTGCTTCAACTAATATGGCAAGTATCCCATATGCATTCTGAACCACTTATCCAGCTGTCCTGATATCTTAAAGGACTGGTGTACCTGCACACCAAGATTCTTCTCAAGCTCAGTGTTTCCGAGGCTTCTATTCCTCATCATGTACTCTCTTGCCTTCTCTTCCTTTGGGACTGTCTGCCAGACTTAGGAAGGTTTACGATAGCTGAAGGCATGTTTCCTAATTCCAAGTAAAAGGGATGGAAAGTTTGGTGGAGGGAAGCGGCATAGTGAGGTGGACATTTTTGGGTTGGATGAAATATTGAGAGTTAAACCCATAATTGAATACACAAAAGAGTGAGAATTTTATAGCTGAGGCACCTGAGTACTGGTGTCAATATGAGTTGGTAAGGATAATTAAAGGTGAGTGGACCTTGATGCAGGCTAAATGTATGCCCAGAATTTTTGATGATATATCAAGACTTTGCACAACTGGTGAGAAATGGGGATGGAGTTGACGGTTCATATACAAAGTACCAAACAAATGGTGTGGATCTTCTCACCATTAACTGGGAAGAATTGAAGCTCAATAAAGATGTTAGACAAGCAACCTAACATATCAGTGAACTCCAAACCAGTGTGCATAGGAAGAACATTCATACTGACCAGATACTAAACTATATTAGGAACCTGATGAAGGGCTTTTGCCTGAAACATTGATTTTCCTGCTCCTCGGATGCTGCCAGACCTGCTGTGCTTTTCCAGCACCACTCTAATCTAGACCCTGGTTTCCAGCATCTGCATTTCTCACTTTTGCCTATAACAGGAGCCACCCCAGCACCCACAATTGGAGCTGTATTAGGACACTATTCAAATGGGAAAAAACACACTGCCCCACCCAGAACTCCAAAAGGGAGAACAGGAACACTTATTCAAGGGATTTAAATAAAATGGGTACTCCAAGAGCACTATCCTCCGGTACTTATGCAGCAGATCCTAAGAAGAAAACACTACTCTATCAGACACGATAATTATCATACTGTACATCAATGACTATATGACTACTCGGACTCCCAAGAATCTTAGTGGCCCACAAACCAGTAAACACTTTACACCTTCCCCTCACAAAGGCTAATAATCAAATACTCACATCCAACAGGATGAACATTATCTACCAGATACCCTGTAAGGACTGTGAAAAACACTACATTGGACAAGGAAGAAAACTGACTATATGAGTGCACGAACATCAGCTCACCACTGCCAGACATAACCAGTATTCTCTCAATTCCAAACGCACAGATAATGAAGCATACAAATTCAACTGGGATAATGTAACCATCATAGCACAGGCAAAACAGAGGCATGCAAGAAAATTCCATGAAGCCGAGCACTCCAACCAGAATTCAATCAAAAAACACATTGAACTGGACGCCAAATACATACCACTCAGGCACAAAACCAAGAGGACTAAAAAACAGAAACACATAAATACAGACTACCAACACTTTATCGAAGACGCACTGACGATATCACCTAACGTGAAGATGAAACATCTGCAGAAAAGCACACCACTCGGCGAAAGAAACTGCAACCTCAAGCAACCTGATTGTTCACTACCTTTGTCTGACTCATAGAAATGATGGACAGGAAGAGCAAAACATCATTACATCATGAGAAATAGGAGCAGCAGAAGGCTATTCAATCTCTGGTACCTGCATTGCCATTCTATAAGATCACGGCTGATCTGAATATAGTCTTAACTCACTTTCCTATAACCTTTACTCCCTTGTAGGTTAAATTGCAACTATGAAATCTTTTTAAAGGAGAAATTTCTCCTCAGATCCATCTTAAGAGAGAGATCCTTATTTTGAAACTGTACCTCGCTTGTTCTGGATTCCCACATAAGGGGAGACATCCTCTCAGCATCTACACTAAGGAGTCCCTTTGAGAATAATGTATGTTTCAATAAGAAGACTCCTTATTCTCCTCAACTCTAATGGGTATCAGCCCAATTCACACAACATTTCCTCCTAAGGCAAGTCCTTCAACCCAGGAATCAAATTAGTTCAGATTTCTGAAGTGCCTTCAATAAAGGTCTGTCCCTCCTTGAGTAAGGAAACCAATGCTGCATGCAGTATGCTCAGTGTAATCTCATCAAAGCCCCATACAGTTGGAGTAAAATTCCCCCATTTTATACTCAATCTCTTGTGCAATAAACTTACATTCCATTTGCTGTCCCTAATTACTTGCTGCATATGAGGGCACTAGGATCCCTCCAAACCACTGCATTGTTTGTCTATTATTCCAAACAAAAGGAAAAATGTCACTGCTTCCCACATTAAACTTCATTTACTAATATTTTTGCCCACTCAATTAATCGTAAGTGCATTCCTTTCCCTTTTTGAATGCTCCTCACAGTTTGCTTTCCAAGCTATCTTTTTAGTGCCAGCAAATTTGTCTCTTCATCTAAATTATTAATATAGATTTAAATATTTGAAGCCCCATCAGTGATGCCTGTGCCACCCCATTATCCACGGTTGTATTCCATATGCCACTTCTTTGCCCACTCTCCTAGCCTGTCCAAGTTCTTCTGCAACTCCCTACTTCCTCAACACTACCTGTTCCTCCACCTATCTTTGTGTCATCTGTAAACTTAGTAATGATGCCCTCACTCCTTTATCCAGATCATTAAAGAATAATGTGAATAGTTGTGGTCTCAATACTGGCCCCTGCAGAACTCCACTAGTCACCAGCTGCCATCTTGCCTTCTTCTAGTCTGCCAATCCTTTATCCACACCAATATCTTGTCCCTAACATCATGGGATCTTATTTTATTTGGCAGCCTCCTATGTTGCACTTGTCAAAGGCCTTATGAAAATCCAAATAGATCATATCCACTGGCTTTCCTTAGTCTAACTAGCTCGTTCACCTCCTCAAATAATTTGACAGATTTGTCAGGCATGGTGTGCCCTTGACGAAGCTGTGCTAAGTCCATCAAATTTTACCACGCACTTCCAAGTACTCTGCAATCTCATCCTTAATAATGGACTTGCAAATTTTACCAATGACTGAGGTCAGACTAACTGGTCTACAGCTTCCTGTCTTCTGCCTCCCCCCCTTCTTAAGTAGGAGTGTGATATTAGCCATTCTCCAGTCTTCGGGGACCCAGCCTGACTCTGGTGATCCCTGAAAGATCACCACTAATGTCTCCAGAATCTCCTCAGCTATCTCCGTCAAAACTCTAGGGTGTAGTCCATCTGGTCCAGGATATTTATCTGCCTTCAGCATCTTTAGCAGCTTCTTTTTCGTGATGCCCATGACATCCATCTCTGCACCTGACTCTCTTGAAGTTCTGGTATGCCAATTGTGAATTACACTGAAAAATTATGCAAAGTACCTATTCAGTTCTTCCACTATTTCTTTGTTCCACATTACGATTTGTCCAGCCTCATTTTCTAGTCGTCCAATGTCTACTTTTGCATCTCTCTTACCCATTATATATCTAAATAGACTCTTCAATCTTTTTACATTACTAGCTAGCTTATTCTTATGTAGCAACTTCTCCCACCTTATTGCATTTTTAGTTATCCTCTGCTTGTTTTCAAGAGCAAAGCTTAGCAGGATTTATACATTTAATCATAAGGTCCAAGGGAGTGTTGCTGAACAAAGAGACCTTGGAGTGCAGGTTCATAAAGTGTAGTCGCAGGTAGATAGGATAGTGATGAAGGTATTTGGTATTCTGTCCTTTGTTGGTCAGAGTATTGAGTACAGGAGTTGGGAGGTCCTGTGGCTGTACAGGACATTGGTTAGGCCACTGTTGGAATATAGGTATAAACAATGACTGCAGATGCTGAAACCACCACTAATCCAGACACTGTTAGAATATTGCATGCAATTCTGGGCTCTTTCCTATTGGAAAGATGTTGTGAAACTTGAAAGGGTTCAGAAAGGATTTACAAGGATGTTGCCAGGTTTGAAGGATTTGAGCTTTAGGGAGAGGTTGAATAGGCTAGGGCTGTTTTCCCTGGAGCGTTGGAGGCTGAGGGGTCACCTTATAGAGTCATAGAGATGTACAGCATGGAAAATTAGAGGGCATAGGTTTAAGGTGAGAGGGGAAAGATATAAAAGAGACCTAAGGGGCAACTTTCTCACTCAGAGGGTGGCATGTATATGGAATGAGCTGCCAGAGGAAGTGATGGAGGCTGGTACTATTGCAATATTTGAAAGGCATCTGGATGGATATATGAATAGGAAGGGTTTGGAGGGATATGGGCCAGGTGCTGGCAGGTGGGACTAGATGGGGTTGGGATTCTGTTTGGCAGGGACGAGTTGGACTGAAAGGTCTGTTTCCTGCTGTACATCTCTATGACCCTATGAAAAGCTACACAATCCTCTGGGTTCCCACTAGTCTTCACCACATTGTACATTTTTTTCTTTTGCTTTTATGCTGTCCCTGACCTCCCCTGTCAGCCATGGTTGCCTCATCCTCCGCTTAATGTGTTTGTTCTTTCTTGGGATAAATTTCTGCTGTGCCTCCTGAATTACCTACAAACACTCTTGCCACTGCTACTCCACTATCTTCCCTGCTCCTCCTTCATGTCTTTGTCATTAACTTTCCTCAAGTGTAATACTGTTAAACCTAATTCCAGCTTCTCCCTCACAAACTGCAAAGTGAATTCTATCACTGCCCCCTATGGTTTCATCTCATAAAGGTCCCTAATCAAATCTGCCACATCACTAGATTCAGAATTTCCTGTTCTCTACCACAAGCTGCTCCAACAAAAACATCTCGTAGTTATTTCACAAATTATTTTTCTTGCGATCTGCTACCAACCTGACTTTCCCAGTCCACTATGATTATTGTAATAGTACCTTTCTGACATGCCTTTTCTAACAGCTGATTTATTTTCTTCTCCACATCCTATCAACTGCTAGGAAATCTATACACAACTCTCATCAGGGTCTTTTTCCCATTGTGGTTCCTCAACTCGACCCACACAGATTCTACTTCTTCCAACCCTACATCATATCTTGTTATCAATTTAATTTCATTTAAGTACAACACCCTCAGTCCTACATTGACTGACCCCCTTCTCATAGTTGCTGTGCCTGAACTTAAATTCATGATCCTTTCCATATTCTCTGTTCTATGACTTATCCTGAAAACTTTAATAACCTCTGCTGAGCCCTCCCTCCTTTAACGTCTTCCATAATTTTCCATGCAACTTAAGCAACCCCACCTCCCCCCACTACTTAGTTTAAAATCCTTTGCACAGCCCCAGTTTTGTGATTTGCCAGGACTCTGATCCACTTTTACCAGTACAGTTGTGAATGTCCCAAGAATTCAAACCAGTTTCTCCCACACCAATCTCTGAGCCAACTGTTTATCTCTTTAATCTTATTGGCGCTGTGCCAATTTGCTTGTGGCTCAGGTAATCCGGAGATTAGTAGCTTTTCAGTCCTGCTTTTATAATTTAGGCCCTAGATGCTCATATTCCCTCAGCAGAACATCTTTCCTCTCACTATCAATATCGGTGGTGTCTACATGGACAACAACAACAGGATCTTTCCCCTCCCACACCACGTTCCTCTGCAGGGCAGATGAGATATTCTGAACCTGATTATATGGCAGGCAACACAGTCTTCAGGACTCTCTACACTGGCCACAGAGAACAGTATTTCCCTGTCTATGCTGTCCCTGATTACAAGTACATTTCTCCTTTTTCCCTCTTTGTGAATGGCAGCCTGTGCAGCAGTGCTATGGTCAGTTTGCTCATCCTTCCGACAGCCCACCCTCTCATCCAGAAGGGAACTAGAATCTTGAAATAAAATGAAGAACTGCAAATGCTAGAAATCAGAAGCAGAAATTGCTGGAAAACCTCAGCAGCATCTGTGGAGAGAAAGCAGGGGTTAACATTTCAGGTCCAGTGACCGTTGTTCAGAACAGAAGTAGGGCCACTGGGGACTCGAAATGTTAACTCTGCTTTCTCTCCAGTGATGCTGTCAGACCTGCTGAGTTCTTACAGCGATTTCTGTTTTGTTTTGAACAAGAATCTCAAACCTGTTAGACAAACTCAAGAGCTGAGACTCCTTCAGCACTACCTCCTGGGTCCCTCTACCTACTTTGCTCATAATCACACCCACCCACAGTAGGCTATTGCACAAAATACAGAGGCATGGCATTGAGGGTGATTTAACAGTTTGGATCAGAAACTGGCTAGCTGAAAGAAGACAGAGCTGGTGGTTGATGGGAAATATTCATCCTGGAGTTCACTTACTAGTGGGGTACTGCAAGGATCTGTGTTTGGGTCCACTGTTGTTTGTCATTTATATAAATGACTTGGATGCGGGCATAGAAGGATGGGATAGTAAATTTGCGGCTGACACTAAGATCGGTAAAGTAGTGGATAGTGATGAAGGATGTTGTAGGTTACAGAGAGACATAGATAAGCTGCAGAGCTGGACTGAGAAGTGGCAAATAGAGTTTAATGGGGAAACGCGTGAGGTGATTCACTTTGGACAGAGCAACAGGAATAAACAGTACTGGGCTAATGGTAAGATTCTTGATAATGTAGATGAACAGAGAGAGCTCAGTGTCCGAGGTACATAGATCCTTGAAAGTTGCCACCAAGGTTGATAGGTAAAAACAATGACTGCAGATGCTGGAAACCAGATTCTGGATCAGTGGTGCTGGAAGAGCACAGCGGTTCAGGCAGCATCCGAGGAGCAGCAAAAGCCCTTCATCAGGAATACAGGCAGAGAGCCTGAAGCGTGGAGAGATAAGCTAGAGGAGGGTGGGGGTGGGGAGAAAGTAGCATAGAGTACAATAGGTGAGTGAGGGAGGAGATGAAGGTGATAGGTCGGGGGCGGGGGGAGGGTGGAGTAGATAGGTGAAAAAGAAGATAGGCAGGTAGGACAAGTCATGGGGACAGTGCTGAGCTGGAAGTTTAGAACAGTGGTGAGGTGGGGGAAGGGGAAATGAGGAAACTGTTGAAGTCCACATTAATGCCCTGGGGTTGAAGTGTTCCGAGGCGGAAGATGAGGCGTTCTTCCTCCATGCGTCTGGTAGTGAGGGAGCAGCAGTGAAGGAGGCTCAGGACCTTCATATCCTTGGCAGAGTGAGAGGGAGAGTTGAAATGTTGGGCCACGGGTCGGTGTGGTTGATTGGTGTTCCATAAAGCGCTCTGCTGGGAGGCGTCCAGTCTCCCCAATGTAGAGGAGACCGCATCGGGAGCAACAGATACAATAAATGATATTGGTGAATGTGCAGATAAAACTTTGATGGATGTGGAAGGCTCCTTTAGGGCCTTGATGGAGGTGAGGGAGGAGGTGTGGGCGCAGGTTTTGCAATTCCTGCGGTGGCAGGGGAAGGTGCCAGGATGGGAGGGTGGGTTGAAGGGGGTGCGTGGACCTGACCAGGTAGTCACGGAGGGAATGGTCTTTGCAGAAGGCGGAAAGGGGTGGGGAGGGAAATATATCCCTGGTAGTGGGGTCCATTTGGAGATGGTGGAAATGTCGGCGGATGATTTGGTTTATGCGAAGGTTGGTAGGGTGGAAGGTGAGTACCAGGGGCATTCTGTCCTTGTTACGGTTGGAGGGGTGGGGTCTGAAGGCAGAGGTGCGGGATGTGGACGAGATGCATTGGAAGGCATCTTTAACCACGTGGGAAGAAAAATTGCGGTCTCTAAAGAAGGAGGCCATCTGGTGTGTTCTGTGGTGGAACTGGTCCTCCTCGGAGCAGATAAGGTGGAGGCAGAGGAATTGGGAATACGGGATGGCATTTTTGCAGGAGGTGGGGTGGGAAGAGGTGTAATCCAGGTATCTGTGGGAGTTGGTGGGTTTGTAAAAAATGTCAGCGTCAAATCGGTCATCATTAATGGAGATGTCCAGGAAGGGGAGGGAGGTGTCAGAGATGGTCCAGGTAAATTTAAAGTCAAGGTGGAATGTGTTGGTGAAGTTGATGAATTGCACAACCTCCTCGTGAGAGCACGAAGGGGTGCCAATGCAGTCATCGATGTAGCGGAGGAAGAGGTGGGGAGTGGTACAGGTGTAATTACGGACGATCGACTATTCTACGTAGCCAACAAAGAGACAGGCATAGCTGGGGCCCATACGGTGCCCATGGCTACCCCTTTGGTCTGGAGGAAGTGGGAGGATTCAAAGGAGAAATTGTTAAGGGTGAGGACCAGTTCGGCCAAACAAATGAGTGTGTCGGTGGAAGGGTACTGTTGCGGACGTCAGGTGAGGAAGAAATAGAGGGCTTAGAGGCCCTGGTCATGGCAGGTGGAGGTGTAGAGGGATTGGATATCTATGGTGAAGATGAGGCATTGGGGGCTGGGGAAACGGAAGTCTTGGAGGAGGTGGAGGGCATGGGTGGTGCCTCGAACGTATGTGGGGAGATCCTGGACCAGGGAGGATAGGACAGTATCAAGGTAGGTAGAAATGAGTTCAGTGAGGCAGGAGCATGCTGGGATAATGGGTCGGCCAGGGTGGTCAGGCTTGTGGATCTTGGGAAGGAGGTAGAACCGGGCAGTGCGGAGTTCCCGGACTATTAGGTTTGAAGCAGTGGGTGGGAGATCTCCTGAGGTGATGAGGTTCTGTATGGTCTGGGAGATGATGGTTTGGTGATGGGGGGTAGGGTCATGGTCAAGGGGGCGGTAGAAAGAGGTGTCCTCGAGTTGGCGTTTGGCTTCAGCGGTGTAGAGGTCAGTGCGCCAGACTACCACTGCGCCCCCTTTATCCGCTGGCTTGATGGTGAGGTTGGGATTGGAGCAGAGGGATTGGAGGGCTGTGCGTTGTGAGGGTGAGAGGTTGGAGTGGGGGAGGGGGGTAGACAGGTTGAGGCGGTTAGTGTCCCGGCGGCAGTTGGAAATGAAGAGGTCGAGGGCAGGTAATAGGCCAGCACAGGGTGTCTAGGTGGATGCAGTGTTGGAGGCAGGCGAAGGGGTCCTCGGGAGGTAGGCGGGAGTCCTGATTGTGAAAGTAAGCTCGGAGGCGAAGGCAGCGGAACACATTTTCGACATCACAGCGTGTATTAAATTCATTGATGCGTGGTTGGAGGGGGAACAAGGTGAGTCCTTTGCTGAGGACTGATCGTTCGTCCTCAGTGAGGGGAAGGTCTGGAGGGATGGTGAAAACTTGGCAGGGCTGGGAGCTGGGATCTGGTGTGGTGTGGAGCTGGGAGTGGGGGTGGAGCTGGTAACTGGAGTGGGTGTGGTGGTGGTGGGAATGCAGCTGGAGTCATGAGCAGGGGTAGTGTTCCCCTCAGGGTTCTGGGGGGGTGAGGATAGTGAGAGTGGGGTATGTGGGGGGAGTGTCAACAGAATGCAGGTCAGTGGTGTTGGTGGGGGCGGAAATGGTGGCAAACACGGCAGTGGGGGTGGGGGCGGAAGTCACTGAGCGTGTGACATCAGTGATGATGTGAGGGGTGGAAGTGATGCCACATGTGGTGCATGAAGAATTGTGAGGGTTGGAAGTGGCTGTGGGAGTGGCCATGATGGGGGTGGAAGTGACATCTATCAGCGTGGGGGTGATAGCTGCACCAACCGCATGGCTAATGGCGACCGAGCAATTCCAGAGGCCAGGGGAATCTTCTGGAATGTTTGAGAAGTGCTGGTTATGGAGGTGGGTAGATAAAAGGTTGTTGTAGTTACAGTTTTTGATGTTTGAGATGGAGTTGAAATACTGTTTGTTGAAAGTATGAATTCTCCTGAGAATGTAGTACAGAGAGGGTCCTTTGCAATTCTGAGAGAGTGTGGCCCTCAGCTGAGGCAGGGCTGACTGTAGAGAGGTTAGGTGCCGGCGCATTGCTGCAAGTGTGGAGTGGAGAATCTTGAAGGAGAACCGTTGTTGGTGTTTTTGAATCTGTAGTCTGTACTGGTTGTCCTGTTTGGGTCCGAAGTCTGCTGGTTTAAAGGTGGTCCGGAGTCCGTGTGGCATGAATTGGTTACGGAGGCAGGCACTGAGGAAGCAAATGTGGCTATGGTAGCAAGTTTGTTTCAGGACATGATTGAAGAGCTTCAGGGCAGAGGAAATGATCTGGGAGTTGCAGAGGGAGAGGGACTGCCTGAGTTGACTGCATTGGCACCACCTCGTGCTCTCGTGAGGAGGTTGAGCAATTTATCAACTTCACCAACACATTCCACCCTGATCTTAAATTTACCTGGACCATCTCTGACACCTCCCTCCCCTTCCCAGACCTCTCCATCACCATTAATGACGACCAACTTGATACCGACAATTTTTACAAACCCACCACCTCCTGCAAAAATGCTATCCCGTATTCCCAATTCCTCCGCCTCCGCCGTATCTGCTCCCAGGAGGACCAGTTCTACCACAGAACGCACCAGATGGCCTGCTTCTTTAGAGATCACAATTTCCCTTCCCATGTGGCTAAAGATGCCCTCCAACGCATCTCATTCACATCCTGCACCTCCGCCCTCAGACCCCACCCCTCCAACCGTAACAAGGACAGAACGCCCCTGGTACTTACCTTCCACCCTACCTACCTTCGCCTAAACCAAAACATCCGCCAACATTTCCAAACAGACCCCACTACCAGGGATATATTTCCCTCCCCACCTTCCGCAAAGACTGTTCCCTCTGTCAGATCCACGCCCCCCCCCTTCAACCCACACTCCCATCCTGGCACCTTCCCCTGCCACCGCAGGAATTGCAAAACCTGTGCCCACACCTCCTCCTTTACCTCCATCCAAGGCCCTAAAGGAGCCTTCCACATCCGTCAAAGTCTTACCTGCACATCCTCCAATATCATTTATTGTATCCGTTGCTCCCGATGCGGTCTCCTCTACATTGGGGAGACTGGACGCCTCCTAGCAGAGCGCTTTAGAGAACACCTCTGGGACACCCGCACCAATTAACCACACCGCGCTGTGGCCCAACATTTCAACTCTCCCTCCCACTCTGCCGAGGATATGGAGGTCCTGGGCCTCCTTCATCGCTGCTCCCTCACCACCAGACGTGTGGAGGAAGAACGCCTCATCTTCTGCCTTGGAACACTTCGACCCCAGGGCATTAATGTGGACTTCAACAGTTTCCTCATTTCCCCTTCCCCCACCTCACCCCAGTTCCAAACTTCCAGCTCAGCACTGTCCCCATGACTTGTCCTACCTGCCTATCTTCTTTTTCACCTATCCACTCCACCCTCCCCCACCCCCGACCTATCACCTTCATCCCCTCCCCTACTCACCTATTGTACTCTATGCTACTTTCTCCTCACCCCCACCCTCCTCTCAATTATCTCTCCACCCATGCTTCAGGCTCTCTGTCTGTATTCCTGATGAAGGGCTTTTGCCCGAAATGTCGATTTTCCTGCTCCTCGGTTGCTGCCTGAACTGCTGTGCTCTTCCAGCACCACTAATCCAGACCCAGGTTGATTGAGTTATTAAGAAGACGTACGGTGTGTTAGGTGGGCTTCAGATTGGTTCCACAGTTTGGCGCAGCATCGTGGACTGAAGGGTCTGTACTGTGCTGTAATGTTCAATGTTCCTGTCCGTGACCATACAGTCATATAGCATGGAAACAAACCCTTCAGTCCAACTCATTCAAGCCAACCAGGTTTCCCAAATTACTCTAGTCCCATTTGTCTGTGTTTGACCCACATCTCTCTAAACTTTTCCTATTCATGTTCCTGCCCAAATTTCTTTTAAATGTTGTAATTGTATCTGCATTCACCATTTCAGCTGGCAGTTCATTCCATATATGTACCTTCCTCTGTTCGAAAAAGTTGCCTCAGGTCCCTTTTAAGTCTTTCCCCTCTCACCTTAAGCCTCCTTTTGAGTTTTGAACTTCCCCTACACTTGAATTCAGGGTCATTAATCTAACGGACTGCCTCCTGCAGCATTCAGATAACTCTCCCCTCCCCGCTGTGTCGCAGTGTCGAAGCTCAGACTCCAGCTCTGAGCCACAGTTCTCAAGCAACAGATGTGGTCACTATGAACCACAAAAGTGTCTACCAGCTCCCACATCATGCAGTTAAAACACACTGCATGGCCTGGCCATTTCTATTTTAATTACTTAGTTTTTATTTTTAAAAAAATCCCTGTTTATCTTCAATCTGAAAGGAACGTACAGTAGTTAGGTTTACCTATGATATCACCTTTTTGTCCTGGGCTATTGATCCTGGAGTAAAAAGTGAGGTCTGCAGATGCTGGAGATCAGAGCTGAAAATGTGTTGCTGGTTAAAGCGCAGCAGGTCAGGCAGCATCCAAGGAGCAGGAAATTCGACGTTTCATTCCTGATGAAGGGCTTATGCCCGAAACGTCGAATTTCCTGTTCCTTGGATGCTGCCTGACCTGCTGCACTTTAACCAGTAACACATTTTCAGCTACTGATCCTGGGCCTCAGTTTATCTGTTAAAAACCTTACAAATTATGAGCCAACAAAAAAGCAAGCACAAACGTCTCTTCCCCAGCACTGAACTGCGAAGCTGACTCCCTATTATCACACCCCAGCCACGGAACACACGCACACCCCGGGCCACTGGAGCTGAATCTCACTCTGGATGCTTCTGAACAGTGTGAAATTTACGAATCTTTTACTGTCACTGAATAGTTGAGGTTCAAAGACTGACCCCTGTGGAACTCAAACCTCCTGACATAAAGCTTAACATTTCAGCCCAATGACTGATTCTCTAATTCCACTGTCTGTGATCTAATAATGTTATGTTAGCTTTTGATGCAATTATCTATTTTATTTTCCAAAAAAGTGGAATCCACTTTCTTATTAGTCTCATATCCTAAAAATCCAGAAGAAACAAAATTGTGTACTTGCAACAAGCATTAGTTTTCATTTGTCAAGTGAATACAAATTCTGTCGTCTTTATTGTGGAGTTTCCATTCCTGCTTTTAACGCGCTTGTTTTAAACTGGCGCTGGTGATTTCAATTTGGAAATTGTCTTAACTCTTGGTGGAGAGGGATTCTGGGGTGCAGAGATAGTGTCCCTACATGACCCAAATATCTGCCAGATGCTTAATAAACACCGAGAGAATTGTGGATGCTGTAGATCAGAAACAAAAACAGAAGTTGCTGGAAACACTCAGCAGGTCAGGCAGCATCTGTGGAGAGAATTAGAATTAATGTTTCGGGTCAGATTAAATAAAATGACTGCTGTCTGCAGAGGTCTGACATTGATAACTCCATGTGTCTTGAGTGGGTCAGCTCCCTGCACACACACACACAGCTCTGCAAATCTCTCCGCTATTCCCTTACGGAATCCTTTCCCACTGTTTCCGCAATTCCAGGGAAAAGGATCATTTCCGCCAGACTGCGCACTGGTTTGCAAGGAAGGGGAGGGACTGGAGGAGGAGGAGGAGGAGGATTTCTTCCGGTGATTGCGGTGATTGTTGTTTTGGGAAGAGAGTGGAATGCGTGGTACTGACCGCGCGCGGGAGGAAAGGTCCGGAGCCCGGGGAGTGGGAGTGCGCACGCGCGGCGGGGGTGGTGTGGGGGGGGGAGGGCGGGGCTTAGCGGACACGGGGCGTGGCCCGGTGTGTGTGTGTGTGTTCCGTGGCTGGGGTGTGATAATAGGCGTGGCCCGAGCGGGGCTCAGGGGGCGTGTCAATGGGCGTGGTCATTCGGAAGGCGGGGCCATTCGGAAGGCGGGGCAGGGGTGTGGCAATGGGCGCGGATGTGGTTTGATAGCCATGGTCGGGGTGGTGGTGGGCGTGGCCTGTTTGGGTGGGCGTGGCCAGGCCCGGGGGCGGGCGCGGCTCTTCCTGACTGACTGAGTGACACTGGCGCTGGGCGCTGCTGCTGCTGCTGCGGGGGGTGTCCGGACATCGCCCCGCCGCCCTTCTTACGGAATAGTATCGGCGGAAGGGATTGCGGCAAAACATCACAGAGGGTCGGACTGGCCGCGGTTCTTCCCGGTCGGGCAGACCGACTGCGAGCTGAGCCGAAACGGGGGAGACCCCGGGGAGAGAGCAAACGGGAACAGTGTGAGTGGAAAATCACCACCACCGCCGCCGCGTTATAAATGATACGGGGAGCTGAAAGGAGGGGGACGGGCAAGGGCACGGGCACTGCGCCGGCGGGGATTGCGGGGGGAGATGCAGCAACCTTCGCTGAGAAAATGTTGCTTTCCAGAACGGCAGGAATGCAGCGATCAGGTGAAGCGTTAGTGTTGCAATGTGGAAGGTGTTCAACAACACCCAGCGGTACTGCGCCACTTTATGTACTGCATTGATAGCAATCAGACAGATAGGGGGGAAAAAAATAATATCCGGAGACGGCTCATCAAGAGCGAGATTCCGCAACGCTGACTCAACTGGGGAGCGGAGAAAAAGGCTCCGTTAGATCTGGTGAGGGTGTCAGGGCAGCAGAGTGACAAGGACAGAGAGTTGGGGGGTGTTGGGCTTCGATGCCACTGAGAATCTCAACACCTTCAATTTCAAACCACCCAGGGGCTGCAGCCTCGCAGAGCTCGCTGAAATATTGGAAACGGGGCCATTTTTTAAATCAAAGTTAGACATCGGGGGACGGTTGTTGAGGAATGGCGAGGTAGTCTGTTTATGCATACTACACCGGCTCACTGGGTTTGTTTTGGGCAGATTGTAAAGGGTTTTGTTTTTGCCTGGGATATGTGGGCTGGAGCAAGCTCGATCCATCAATCAGTTTATACAGTGGTGCAGAAACCAATGAGGTAAATGTTTACATTGTATTCGGGGCTGGTGGAGAACGCAGCCAGCAGACCTTGTGTGTTCATGTTTCTGTCTCGCTTGTCTGTGCACGCAATTCGCTCCGTTCTCCATCTGCAACCTGATGATTTGTGACTGTATCTCTTTTGTGGATCCCCCTACGAGATTGACGGTTTTATGTTGCCGTCCATATAACGGATCACCTGTCTTTAGGTCTGGAACTCGTTAATTGACGTTTTGCCCCGAAGGAAGAAGGTAGGACTGGGCGCTATTCGACATCCAGTCTCTGATTTTCGGCTTGAGTGGGGGACTGGTCTGGTCCTTTTTTTATTGTAATCAACCGAGATAGCTCTTCATTACTCCAATTACAAAGCTATACCTATCTCATTCTCTAATAAAGCCTGGTAATAACCATACCCAATGCCCATTATAGCGTTGAATTAATTCCTTTGAAATGTCGATGTTGTTCGTTATGGAAGCCAGACTTCTGTGTTGTCTTTTCATCGTCACTTCATTTCTCGCTAACATGTCTCTTTAATATAGGTTGTTTCAGTATACTGTGCGGTGAATATCTTTGCAACAGCACTGGTCTGTTCTCTCGGAGTTTTTAATGTCCCTTTGTAACGGTCAGTGCTGCCAGAAGAATGCGAAAATATGTTTAAACTCAATTTGTTTAATTCTTCATCCTTCGTGGGTTGCCTGAAATATCTTCTGCGGTATTCGCTTCCTGGCTCCCGCAGATGTTTACTGATGTGGATGGAATTCCATCCAGGCTCTAAACTGATACTTGGGACCGGATTTTGACTCCGTGGTGTATGGACATTTCAGACACATCCACGTTGTTTTCTTTTGCTGACGGGAGGGGACGGTGTGGCAGTTACAGACGGGAAGCCCAGCTCAGCGGGGCTGTTTAACCCCGGGGTGAGTTCATGCCCTCCCTGATTATCCCAGACTGGCAGAGGGTCCCTTCGCCCCATCATGTCCGTGCAGTCATCACGCATCCATGTATTTTCATCCCATTTCCCAGCACTTGGCTGTGAAGGTTATAAGCTATGGGCATTCATCCAGATCTCTCTTCGCCTTCTTGAGGGTTCTCACCTCTACCAAATTGGCTTTTAGACAGCAAATTCCAGACACTGGGTGAAAACTTTTTTTGCTCAAAAGCTCTTGCTCCTCACCATAAAACTGTACCCTCTAGTTATTGATCATTTTAAAGGGAAACATTTCTTCCCTATCTGTACCCCTCAAACTTTGTACAACTCAATCAAGTCCCCATCAGCCTCTGTGTTCTCAGGAAAACATCCTTAGCTGGTGTAGTCTGTCTTCAGAACTGAACTGCCCCAGCCCAGGCCACGTTCTGGTGAATCTCTTCTGCATCTTCTCTCGTGCAATCACATCCTTCATATAGTGTGGTGGCCAACACTACACAGAGAACCTTATCTGTAGCCTGACTAACATTTTATACAGCTCCTGAAAACCTAATAAAGACTTGTATCCTGTACTTCTCTTTGTCACCTTTATCTATTTGCCCTGCCTTCAATTATCTAAGGACATGCACACCAAGGTCCCTCTGATATTCTGTACTCCCTGTCGTGTCCTACCATTTCATGTGGACATCCTTATCATTATTGGTCCTCTGAATGTAACATCCCACACTTTACAGGATTAAATTCTTTGTTCAACACATCTGACCAGTCTGTCTGTATTATCCTATAGTCTAAGGCTTTCCTCATCAATATTTAACATATCACCAATTTTCATGTCATCTGTAAACTTAGGGATCATACTTCCTACATTCATTCTTGATCACTAATTTATCCAACATAAAAGCAATTAAAACCTCAACTCTGTCTTCTAGTTCCACAATCCACATAGCCCAACTCTTTTCCTTCTTGCCCTAACATACTTAGTGACTGCATTAGGATTTTCCTTAGTGTTAACTGTCAGTTTTCTTCATGGTTTTTTTCTCTCAATTTCAGTTTCAGGCAATCCTCTGCACTTTCTATAAGCCTTTCAAGAATCTGCCGTTTTGAACCTTCAATAACCAGCATTAGCTTCCTTTTTGTTTCTTATCCAATCCTGGACATCCCTTGACGTCTAGGCTTCTCTTGTTGGACCGATCCTTCATTTTTATGGAAACATATTGACCTTGCACTTTCACTGTAACCCATTTGAATGTGTCTCACTGCTCTGATGTGAATTTTCCTGCAAATAGCTGCTCCCAGTCCACTTTGACCAGATCCTATCTTATCTGAAGGTCGGTCTTCACCCAATTCAGAATCTTTATTTCCAGTCTATCTTTGACCTTTACTATAACTACCATAAATCTTACTGAATTATTGTCATGAACACATATTGCTGAAGCTGAAAATGTGTTGCTGGAAAAGCGCAGCAGGTCAGGCAGCATCCGAGGAACAGGAGAATCGACGTTTCAAGCATAAGCCCTTATGCCTGAAACGTCGATTCTCCTGTTCCTTGGATGCTGCCTGACCTGCTGCGCTTTTCCAGCAACACATTTTCAGCTCTGATCTCCAGCATCTGCAGTCCTCACTTTCTCCTCGAACATTTTGTCGAAGGGCAGGTTAAACCATGTAGGTCTTCTTATCTGAAAGTTTTCTTCAAATCCCTTTAAACAAGCTCTCTAAACATGAAAAGATTGAAGCTGTTAATGAGAGCTAAAAGAAACTGCCTGACAGATTACTTGCTGGAGGCTATACAAATGGTCATCCTGTTTCAGTGGAGATCTTTGTTCCCTATTCCCCAAAGGTACTCATTCTTGTTCTGACACGATGAATAGTTGGCTGAATTTCAAAAGCTACAGTGCTCTCAGGAGATGATTGTTTTCACAGTTTGATGGTTTAAAGGGTCTGTTGAAAGATTAGAAGCTTTTGTGGGTTTTGGATGGAAGCATATATAGTGAAACTTTTATTAGATTGGAACCCTCATGACTTCTGAGATCCACCCATGGCAGAAACTGGATGAATAGCTTGGGAGGTGGCATATGGGGGTGACATATGAGAAACTGTAGAGAATGTGGGTGGGAGCATGTATTGGCGTGCAGGAATGGCTAGAAAGCATAAGTCAGCAGGAAAGGGCCATGGGAGTCTTCGTGAGCAATCAAGGCTAGCAGTATCTAAAACAACTGGGACAAATCCCCAGGAAACTGAGGTAGCTATTTGATTCAGTACTCATGTACTTTTGTGGTCTTTCTACAATTTGCTTCTGGGACAGGAGCATAATTTTGCCCTGAAATTTTGAAGCTACCCATCTCATGTTGTTAATATGGCCATTAGGTTTTTCATCCTTTTGTAAGGGTTGTGTTTTTTTTAGAGAGGTTCTTTTACCCCAGTTCTTGGCAGCATTTTTCCCTTTCTGCTCCCTTACCCAGTGAAGATTATGTTGCCTAAGGTACATTCCTGACATTGTGCCAGGAAAATTCTAAAGCTTTGTGACTAACTTTATTACAGCATCCACAGTTATGTTCTAATATTTAAGGAACAGAGCATTTGTGAAGATCAGAAATAAAGACTTTCTTTTCTAAATGTATTTGAGATAGACAATATGACAATAGACAATAGGTGCAGGAGTAGGCCATTCTGCCCTTTGAGCCTGCACCACCATTCAATATGATCATGGCTGATCATCCTTAATCAGTATCCTGTTCCTGCCTTATCTCGAGAACTCTTGATTCCACTATTCTTGAGAACTCTTTCTTAAATGAATCCAGAGACTGGGCCTCCACTGCCCTCTGGGGAAGAGCATTCCATACAGCCACCACTCTCTGGGTTAAGAAGTTTCTCCTCATCTCTGTCCTAAATGGTCTACCCCGTATTTTTAAGCTGTGTCCTCTGGTTCAGCACTCACCCATCAGTGGAAACATGGTTCCTGCCTCCAGAGTGTCCAATCCTTTAATAATCTTATATGTCTCAATCAGATCCCCTCTCAGTCTTCTCAACTCCAGGGCATACAAGCCCAGTTGCTCCAGTCTTTCAGTGTAAGGTAATCCCACCATTCCAGGAATTGACCTCGTGAACCTACGCTGCATTCCCTCAATAGCCAGAATGTCTTTCCTCAAATTTGGAGACCAGAACTGTGCACAGTACTCCAGGTGTGGTCTCACCAGGGCCCTGTACAGCTGCAGATGATCCTCTTTGCTTCTATACTCAATCCCTCTTGTTATGAAGGCCAGCATGCTATTAGCCTTTTTCACTATCTGCTATACCTGCATGCTTACCTTCATTGACTGGAGTACAGTGATCTCCAGCATCTGCAGACCTCATTTTTTACCTGGAGTACAAGAACATCCAAATCTCTCTGTACTGCCCCTTTACCTAAATTGATTCCATTTAGGTAGTAATCTGCCTTCCTGTTCTTGCCACCAAAGTGGATAACCATACATTTATTCACATTAAACTGCATCTGCCATGCATCTAACCACTCACCAAACTTGTCCAGGTCACCCTGTAATCTCCTAATATCCTCATCACATTTCACCCTGCCACCCAGCTTAGTATCATCCGCAAATTTGCTAATGTTATTACTAATACCATCTTCTATATCATTAACATATATTGTAAAAAGCTGCGGTCCCAGTACTGATCTCTGCGGTACCCCACTGGTCACTGCCTGCCATTCTGAAATAGAGCCGTTTATCACTACTCTTCGTTTCCTATCAGCCAACCAACTTTCAATCCAAGTTAGTACTTTGCCCCCAATACCATTCGCCCTAATTTTGCTCACTTTTGGATTACTTTTGGATTAAATTGTGCAACTATATCCATGACATTGTCGTAAAATTACTTTCTTGTTTTGGTTTGCAATAATAATTGAAAAACTCAGTTATTGTCGGGATATACTGTTTAATCTCTCTTAGTTCTTATATTAAAAAAATTAATATGTTCATAGTAAAATATCAACAGGTTACTCTGTCTCACAATTAATGAGAAATTGGATTTAGCATGCTTAACAAATCTGTAAACCTTTGCTTAAAATTGAACAGTTTTTAAATGCTTTGAGTTATGTGAAACCTTTGTTCTCAGAATCCTGTGGAGAGATTTATTTTCAGTGGTTTTGATAGTAGTGACAAAGATGGTTGCATGTTCTACTATAAACTGACAGTAATTGCCTGGAAATTGGCAATAGGAACATAAATATTGTAGAAAAAAGGAACACCATGGTGTAGTTTGAAAGGGTCAGTATACTGTATGGCTGCTGACTGAACAAATGTCCTTTAACCAGATCCCAAGTACTTTCTATCCATACGGGAGAAAACTGCAGATACTAGAAATCTGAATTAGAAACAGAGATGCTAAAAACGTTTTTCTCTCCACAATTGCTGTCTCACCTGCCTATTTGCAACACTTTGTTTTTATTTACTCATTGTGTTTTTTTTCTCTCATCATTCATTTTTTAAAAATTCACTTTTGGGACATGGACACCACTGGCTGGGCCAGCATTTATTGCCCATACCTAGTTCCCCAGAGAAGTTGGTGGTGAGCTGCCACTTTGAACTGCTGCAGTCCATATGCTGTAACTTTGACTTGCAATGGAGTTAGGCTGGGGTTTCCAGGATTCTGACCAGTGACACTGAAGGAATGGATATATTTCCAAGTCATAATGGTGAGTGACTTGGAGGGGAAGTTGCAGGTGGTGGTCCTCCCATATGTCTGCTGCCCTTGTCCTTCTTGATGGAAGTGGCCATGGGTTTGGAAGGTGCTGTCTGAGGATCTTTGGTGAATTTCTGCAGTACATCCTATAGATAATACACATTGCTGCTACTGAGGGAGTGGACACTTATGGATATGGTGTAAATCAACTGTTATATAAAAACAAGTGTTGATTGCAGCATATTCTTAAATGCATATATAGCAAATGTATCATTTAAAAGTCAAAATTATTAATATAAAGAAACAATTTCATGTCAATCACCTCGTCTAGACTTGAAACATTTACATGTTTCTCCCCTGCTGCCTGACCTCCTGAAGTTTTCCATTTTTTTAGTTTTGATTTCACTTTCCAGCATCTATAATGTGCTGCATTTCTATTTGAGAGAGATTCTCACATTTAATAATGGACAATGGGGCCATTCAAGAGATTAGAGTTAAACAACAGCAGATATGTTGAATCTTGTTGGGCTGGAGAAGATTCTAGCGATAGGAATGGGTGAGACCATGGATTTGAAAGCAAGTTTAAACCAAGACATTGTGTGGCTGAAAGAAAGTGTAGATTAGTGAGCAGAGTGATGCTAGGCAACACACTTGGTGTAAGTAACAACAAGGGAAGCAGAGATTTCGATTACCTCAGGTTTGTAGAAGGTTGAATTTTGAGAGCAGCCAGCAGCGCCTGGGAATAGTCAAGTCTTGGGTAGCACAAGAATGAACAGGAGCTTCAACAGAAGGTGAGATGGGTGAGGATGAGTAGTATTACAGCGGCTGAATTAGCCAGTTGTAGTAATTGCACAAATGTTGGGTTTCATCTCTGGGTCAGATACAGCCTCAAGATTGTGAACAATTATCCTCCGATTGTTCCTAGCAAGATGAATGAAGTGTAGCATAGGAGAAGAGATTGGAGCCAGGAACTCAATGTTTGTGTCTGATCCTCCTTTTGGGTTATCAATTTTAATATTTTTACCTTTGATTCCTATGGTGGTCTCCTTACCAATCCCTGTCAGCATATACAATAGGTAAAATGTGTACAATATACCTTTTAGAATATAGTTTGTCACGGGTAGAACAGACATTATTCTGGAAGTGCAACTTGCAATTTTAGATGAGAATGCTCTGTGAGTATATTAAAGTGTAGGAAAAGGCTAATGAAATCTGAGAATAGAGTTGGTAAAGGCCTGTGCTTCATAATGGTATAGTGACCACCTCACTGTCTGTTCCCCTCAGTGCTGGTGATTGAAAGCTGTAACTGCCTGAAGGATTTGCCTTTGCATGCTTTAAGTCACACTGGCATACAGGGTTTCAGGAAAACGTTTTAAATGTGTATGTTTACAGAGATCTTTACACTATTTATGGCTGTGAAATACAGTTAGTGTAAAATCATCAACGCTTGAGCATCTTTGCACTGACATTCCTCTTTTGACTCTCAATATTGCTAACAGTTTATTTGTCTTTTGTGTCGATCATTTGACAGGAAGATGAAATAAATAAAGCTTCCGGTTCTTTTCCACCAGAGTGTGATCATATGCAAAAAAAAACTGAGGAGCAAAAGAAAATGACCTCATCTGTGCCTTTGCTCACTTTAGACTTGACTAATCGCTTCTGGCCTGCTGCCCGCTTTCAATCCCTCTTTGAACTTGAGCTCATCCACAACTCTGCTGCCTGTATAGTCAGTTCTGCTACAATGTTCGTTTCTTTAATACAAATTGGCTATATCGCGATTAAAGAATTTAGACTATTATTTATAGAATGCAAACTTTCCGTACCAGTATTGGTTATAATGCAGTTTCGGTCCCATTGGTTTGAATGGTGCTGCTAATACACGGTTTTCTTATAACGCAGGATCGCAAGGGAGCGGAACTATCGTGTTATACCACAGCAGACTGTCTAGCCTTCGCTCTCACCATTTTCACCTAGTACCTGTGTTCTCAAACACACACTGACTTCTGTTTAAGTCGCACTGCAATTGTAAAAATTCTCATCCTTGTTTTCAAGTCCCTCTGTCAACAGCTCTAATCTCCTTCAGCCCAACAGGCAGCTGAATTCCCTGCATTTCTTTAATTCTATCGGCCTGTAGATCTAACTTTAAATGCTCCACTATTTGTGGCTTAACTTTCAGCTACCACAGCACTAGGCACTTTCATTCCTTCCCCGAACCTCTGTTATTCTCCACCACTTATTTTTTCCTCTTTCAACACCCTCCTCAGGATCTCCTGTTTTGGTCATCTGCCCGAGTATCTTGTTTCAGGGAGTTTGACAATACTGCTGTGAAACATCTTGGGACACCTTTCACTACATGAAAGACTTGATATGGATACAAGACAATATTGATAACTGAGGCCAGAACACTTTCAAGGGATGAAGGCAACTCCTTGGGGTTGGAGGGGTTCCACTATTCCATGGCACTGAGGCCACAGCTGTGGCTTCTGACCACTCAGTGCCAATGGAGGCCCCTCTGAGATAATGGTCTGCCACCTTTGGCACTTTTGTTAAAGAAGATAAAAAAGATTTAAAATGAGTTTGGTTTGCTGGGGAATCTCCATCCTAACTCCCAGCCTAGCACCCAGTCCTGCTGAGTTTTCGCTGCCTCTCACTGAGGACGAACAATCAGTCCTCAGCAAAGGCCTTACCTTAATCCCCCTCCGTCCATGCATCAACGAATTAAATAGTAAGTTTGCAGATGACACCAAAATTAGAGGTGTAGTGGACAGCAAAGAAAATTACCTCAGGTTACAATAGGATCTTGACCAGATGGGCTAATGGGCTGTGAAGTGACAGATAAATGCGAGGTGCTGCATTTTGGGAAAGCAAATCTTAGCAGGACTCATACACTTAATGATAAGGCCCTAGGGAGTGTTGCTGAACAAAGAGACCTTGGAGTGCAGGTTCATAGCTCCTTGAAAGTGGGGTCACAGGTAGATAGGATAGTGAAGAAGGCGTTTGGTATGCTTTCCTTTATTGGTCAGAATATTGAGTACAAGAGTTGGGAGGTCATGTTGTGGCTGTACAGGACATTGGTTAGGCCACTGTTAGAATATTGCATGCAATTCTGGTCTCCTTCCTATCGGAAAGATGTTGTGAAACTTGAAAGGGTTCAGTAAAGATTTACAAAAATGTTGCCAAGGTTGGAGGATCTGAGCTATAGGGACAGGCTGAACAGGTTGGGGCTGTTTTCCCTGGAGCATCAGAGGCTGAGGGGTGACCTTATAGAGGTTTACAAAATCATTAGGGGCATGGATAGGATAGGACAAAGTCTTTTCCCTGGGGTCGGGGACTCCAAAACTAGAGGGCATAGGTTTAGGGTGAGAGGGGAAAGATATAAAAGAGACCTAAGGGGCAACTTTTTCACACAGAGAGTGGTACGTATGTGGAATGAGCTCCCAGAGGATGTGGTGGAGGCTGATACAATTGCAACATTTAAGAGGCATTTGGATGGGTATATAAATAGGAAGGGTTTGGAGGGATATGGGCCGGATGCTGGCAGGTGGGACTAGATTGGGTTGGGATATCTGGTCGGCATGGACAGGTTGGACCGAAGGGTCTGTTTCCATGCTGTATATCCCTATGACTCTATAAAAATGTGCTGTGACATTGAACACTTTTGCCGCCTCCGCCTTCGAGCTTACTTTTTCAATCAGGACTCCTGCCACCATCCAAGGACCCCTTCACCCACCTCCAACACACTCCAGCCACCTGGACACCCTATGCCAGTCTGTTACCCACCCTCGACCTCTTTATTTCCAACTGCTGCCGAGACATTGACTGCCTCATCCTGTCTACCCCACTCCAATCTCTCACTCTCACAACATGCAGCCCTCCATTCCCTCTGCTCCAACCCCAACCTCCCCATCAAACCAATGGTCAAAGTGGGTGCAATGGTAGTTTGACGCACTGACCTCTATATTGCTGAAGCCAGGCATCAACTCGAAGACACCTCCTTCTACCGCCCCCTCAACCATGACCTCACCCCATCACCAAACCATATTCTCCCAGACCATCCACAACCTCACCACCTCAGGGGATCTCCCACCCAGAGTGTCCAACCTCATAGTTCTGGAACCCCGCACCGCCCGGTTCTACCTCCTTCCCAAGATCCACAAACCTGACCATCCCGGCCGACCCATTTGTCTCAGCCTGCTCCTGCCCCAGTGAACACATCTCCACCTACCTTGGTACTGTCCTATCCCCCTGGTCCAGGGACTCTCCACATATGTTTGGGACACCACCCACACCCTCCACCTCCTCCAAGACTTCCGGTTCCCTGGCCCTGAATGCCTCATCTTCACTATTTTCATCCTGTTCCTCTACACCTCCATCTGCCATGACGAGGCCATCCATGGCCTCCATTTCTTCCTCTCACCAGTACCCTTCCACTGACACTCTGATTTGTTTGGCTGAGCTGGTCCTCACCCACAACAATTTTTCCTTCCAATTCTCCCACTTCGTCCAGACGAGAGGGGTAGCCATGGGCACCTGCATGGGCCCCAGCTATGTCTGTCTCTTCGTTGGCTACTTAGAACAGTCCATCATCTGGAGTTACACCAGCACCACTCCCCACCTTTTCCTCTGCTACTTGGCACCACCTCGTGCTCCCATGAGGAGGTTGAGCAGTTCATCAACTTCACCAACGCATTCCACCCTGACCTTAAATTCATCTGGACCATCTCTGACACCTCCCTCCCCTGCCTGAACCTCTCCAACAATGATGACCTACTCAAAACTGACATTTTCTACAAACCCAGCGACTCCCACAACTACCTGGATTACACCTCCTCCCATTTTATCTCCTGCAAAAATGCTATCCCATATTCCCAATTACTCCGCCTCTGCCACACCTGATCCCAGGAGGACCAGTTCCACCAGAACACATTAGATTGCCTCCTCCTTTAAAGACCACAATTTCCCCTCCCATATGGTTGAAGATGCCCTCCAACGCATCTCATCCACGTCCCATATCTTCGCCCTCAAACCCCACCCCTCCAATCGCAACAAAGACAGAACACTCCTGGTCCTCACCTTACACCCTACCAACCTCCGCATAAATCACATCATCCGCCAATTTTTCTGCCACCTCCAAACAGACCCCATCACCAGCGATATATTTCCCTCCCTGCCCCTATCCACTCCCTGCAAAGACTCTTCCCTCCGCGACTACCTGGTCAGGTCCACGCCCCCCAACACCCCACCCTCCCCTCCTGGCACCTTCCCCTGCCACCGCAGGAATTGCAAAACCTGCACCCACACCTCCTCCCTCACTTCCATCCAAGGCCCCAAAGGAGCCTTCCACATTTTACCTGCACTTTCACACATATCATTTATTGTATCCGTTGCTCCTGATGCAGTCTCCTCTACATTGGAGAGACTGGACACTTCCTCGCAGAGCGCTTCAGAGAACATCTCTGGGACACCTGCACCAATCAATCCCACCGCTCTGTGGCCAAACATTTCAACGCCCCCTCCTACTGTGCCGAGGACATGCAGGTCCTGGGCCTCCTCCATCGCCACTCCCTCACCACCTGACGCCTGGAGGAAAAGAGCTTCATCTTCCACCTCTGGGCCGTTCAATGCCATGGCGTCAATGTGGACTTCACCAGTTTCCTCATTTCCCCTCCCCCTACCTTGTCCCAATTCCACCTTTCCAGCTCAGCACCATCCTCATGACCTGTCCCTCCTGTCAATCTTCCTTCCCACCTATCCGCTCCACGCACGCTCCCTTCCAACCTATCACCTTTACCCCCACCTCCATCTGCTTATTGCACTCTCACCTACCTTCTCCCCAGCCCAATCCCCCCCTCCCCCATTTATCTCTCCACTCCTGAGGCTGCCAGCCACATTCCTGATGAAGGGCTTTTGCCTGAAATGTCGATTTTGGATGCTGCCTGACCTGCTGTGCTTTTCCAGCACCACTCTAATCTTGACTCTAATCTCCAGCATCTGCAGTATCCACTTCTACCTAGTCTCTATCCTAAAGCAACCCCAACCCCTTGCTGTGCCAGTTGTGAAAGTCTGCTCTCTGCTCTGAATTGGAGGGGCACATTCACTGCCTCCTCAACAACTGCCCTTTGGGTCCCGGTGAAATTGTGTGAAGCTTCCTGATGGTAACATTTTGTCCTGATGTTGATATTAGGGCATTAAAATTAAAATTGTACTCAATTGCATTGGTTTTCTCAACATTGAATTGGAGGGAAGTTTTATTTGTTGAATACTGCATGCCTGGCAGTCGGTGTGACAAATTAAAGGTAGTAAAAAGATCAAGAGAGATGGTAATGTTGAATTGATGTCAGCATCCTTGTAAAACTGACATGTATTTGGATGAGGAATACACTACCATGTTATCAGCAATAATATGAGCGTAGCATAAAGAACAAAGAAGAGTTTTGATATGCAGCCGTTAGGTGAATGAGATGGCACAGAGATAAATTACAGTAGAAACCCAGTTGAACTACTGGTTCCCCATTAAAGAAGGATGGTCTTATAATTGGGAGTGGTTTATTGCAGAACATGAGTTGTAATTGCTCATTATCCTCAAATCTTTCGTTCATCTACTGCAGTGGTATCGTTAACTGCAAAATAATTGGAGCTGTCCCTACAGATTTGTGTTGACAAAATGTATTGTGCTTTCAGACATCATAGCTGTATTGAATAGCTCGTGTGTTAGATTCATTCTGTGGAAGAAATTGCAATCTGAACAATGATCTCTATTTGTCTTCTTTATGTTGTTTAATTCAAATAATATGATAATTGAATGCTTTTGCGCGATTGAATTCAGTTAGTATTGTAATTACTTTCTTAATATTAATCACTATTATTACATCAGTAAACATAGCAGCTCATTGTTGTTTGTGGAACACTTTACACCAAAATAATTAAATAACTGGTTGCTCTGTGACTGGTGACCTTAATTGAGAGGGAAATCTTAGTCTTATCTCTGAATGTGGAGATCTGGGTTTAAGTCTGATCTGTTCTGGATGTGTGTCAGAATATAACTGAGGCTTATTAAAACTAATTTGTGGGCCTTGTGATGCAGAGGTAGTAGGCCTGAAGGTCCAGTTTCAAATCCTACCTACCGTGGAGGTATGCAATAACATATGTGAACATGTCAATCAAAATAACTTCAGGGAAAAGTCTAGTCTCTTCTCTGAATACACAGGAAATGTCCAGAGGTTTACACAATCATTCACGTGGGAGACTTTATCAGATTGCAAAGCTGGTGACTGGCCAGGTATTAGTGATAAAGATGCTTCACTTAGACAATCATCATTGGCATCATTCCTTCTGTGTAAGATGGTGGGCATGCAGTAGATCCTTTGGGATGGAGGCAGCTTCACATTTGCTAATTGCTGAAAAGAGCAAGCTGTGAGAGGCAGGTACACCACACATGCTGCACAGTAGTTTCGGGTATTGTAGGCTGTTCTTGCTTTCGGTGTTGATGCCCGTTGCCAAGCTGCTGCAACTATTATCCATCAAGGTGCACATTAGCTCATAGCTTATATCTCCCAGGTGTGAAATCGACATTCAGGGCTATTTACTAGAATGGCTTGTAGCTGTTCTGAGGTTGAGTTCAGGCTGGTAGAGGTAGAATGTGGATGAGCAAATCCTTTGCCTTTATCTGAATACTGTAATCCCAGTCTTGGAATCCAGTTTCTTTGAGGCAGCAAGTAGAAGGGGTTTGTTCTCATTTTTGTTTTTTAATCAGTAAAATTATTTCCTAATTTGTAACTTGCCTATTTTCTGGTCTTCCCTTATTTTAGTTTCAGTTTTCTTTGAATGTTGATTTGGGTGGAATTAATGAGGTTTTTTTAAAGTTTCTAAGGAATTTGAGACGGATGGCTTCCATGTTTATGCTGTCTCTTCACTTTTAATAATGTTTTGCTGTCCTCGTACTATTTATCAATCTGACCAAGAAATACATTTCAAGATCAACTTAAGTCAGTCAAGGAAGCACGTTTTTTACTCCTGTCTCTTTTGGTTAAATTTCAAGAAAACTGAACAGAAGCTGAGAATTCTCATTTTTAATTTAGTCTCATGTTATTGCAATTGCTAATTTTAGATTGCAAAGTACTTGTAATTCCAAGTGACTTGGATGCTGTGAGAAACCAATCTGATGAGGACAGATGCCATTTAAAATGGTGTTGCCAGAGCCAATATGTCCTCTGTTTGCTTGGAAGGCTGTGTTGAGCCAACCATTAGTCAACCTTCTTCCTTTTTGGCATTCATAATGATATGCTTTGACAAGACACTTGACTGTGGAGCATATGGTACAAACGTTATTCATATACAGTGTAGCTGACCAATTTTATACAAAGGAACAGCCTTAAGTGTACCTCTCTTTTCTGTTCTTCCCGCCACACTGGAGAAGAAAATTGGTTCCCTACTTGAAGTCTGCATTTCAGAGCTGGGACTGTGATTTCTCTGTATATGGATCCCTTCATTTATTACTTACTTGGCATCCTTTCGCAGTCATTTATTTACTTGCAAAAGCCTCCCTTCGACTTAGACATTTCAGAAAACTTGTCTACAACAGTTAGAATTGTGCTGAATGATATGATTATTCACTCACGTCCCTCAAATATATCCATCAGCTGCGCCTGCTGCTTATCAACTTTGTTTTGTCCATGTTATTCAGAGGATTGCAAGGTTGTGGAATTTCTGCTGTGACCATGGTTTTAAGTTGCATTTTAAGAGGTGGCTATATTTGTCATTCCTATGTGTAATCTTTTACACTATTTATCGAAGCTGAATATTAAAACGTACTCCAATGTACAATTAAATTTACTGAACCAACCCAAGCAGTGTCATCATAAACAGTGATCCTGTTGGTGCTGAAGTCTCACCCATCAGAAGAGTTTAGATCCAGGTTTTCAACGAATTGTACAAGAGAAAAAATACAGCCTGTGAACAGCAATCGCTGAAAATACAGAGCAGCCTGACCAGTACCTGGAAGAGAAATCTGGACATATGTTGGGTTTTATAAGACTGCTTTATCAAATTTACTGACTGGCTGATGTTTTTAATCACAAGTCTATTTAAAAAAAAGATTAGTTCACCAGAACAGCTTATTTTTATTCTAAGTATGCAAAAGGTTAGCCAAAGTGATCTGCAGAGTAACACTGCAAGAACAAATTTAATCACCTCCTGCTGAACTGTGCATTAAATTCACAGAACAGCTCTGTGCCAACGCACGCAAAAGAAACAGCCGTGCATTCCTCTGAGTCACTGAAATGGTACAGACTCCAAGACCAAGAGATGGAGCTTGCCAAACAGAGCTCAGTAACTCCGCAAGTATTTCACAGGCTGGGAAACAATATGGGGAAACTTCCCAGCTGCAGTTGTGTACCGACATTTTGAATTGATGCATTATATTAGAAGTTAACTGTTGCAGCTTGTATTCCTGGCATAAACATAAGTCAGAGAATCACTAACAATCACTTCTTTTCTTAATGACACACCATGATCTTGGTAGTCCTCCAAGGGTCTGTATGATTTCCTCTTTCTTCCTAAACTCCGGCATTCATAAGCATGGGATCAGCTTCTCCATTTGTACTGACCTCTAGCTCTATTTTTCAACCACGTCTTTGATCCTTCATTGCTTCTGTGCTATTAAATGAACTTTTTCTTTAGTTTAGGCAAATTACAATCACAAAAGTGAGGATTGCAGATGCTGGAGATCAGAGTCTAGATTAGAGTGGTGCTGGAAAAGTACAGCAGGTCAGGCAGCAACTGAGGAGCAGGAAAATTGACGTTTCGGGCCGGAGCCCTTCATCAGGAATTTCATTCCTGATTGAGGGCTCCGGCCTGAAACATCAATTTTCCTGCTCCTCAGATGTTGCCTGACCTGCTGTGCTTTTCCAGCACCATTCTACTCTAAATTACAATTACATCCAGCCAAACATTAGGAAGACTGAACCAAACTCAAGTGATTTGGATCAGGTATACAAAAGCAGAACAAATTCCACCAGGAGGTCAGTTATTCAGCTCTTTGCAGATATTACTCATGGGATGGTCCTAGGCCCAACCATCTTAAGCTGTTTCATTCATTGCCCTCCCTTCATAAGGTGAAGGTGGGGATGTTCATTTATGATTGCACAGTGTTAAGTGACTCCCCTGACACTGAAGCCTCCTTGGACTACAGCTGGCAATTTGTTTAGGTGACTCATAATGTCGGTGGGTAAGTGTTCCAGGATTTTAACTAAATGACACTGAAGGAACAGTTATATACTTCCGAGGCAGGAAGTCAGGTGGTTTGGAGGGAAACATGCTTCGCATGGTAAGGAAGGAGAAATCAGATCCAGAGTGAGATACAGCCTGAATGTGATATTGGGAATGTGGAGCAAGCGTGGGAATACAGTGCAGCAGGGCACAAATGCTTTTAAATTTTGCTTGGTTTTCATTGTTTTATAGTTTAAAGTTTTTTTTTAAACAGCATAAATTGAAGCCCAGGATCAGGGCCCAGCACAAAGGAGTGACATCACATGTAAACCATAAGTTCATTGGTGATTATTAGCTACTAATTTGGCAACCTATGATAGGTTACTTTCAGGTCGAAGGTAAATAGGGGAAATACTTAAAGCACACAAAAGAAATTCTTTAAAAATCAAATTAAGAGCTAAGCAATTAACATGGAGATGCTGAGCCAGGAGATATGTTGTCACTGTATGATGTGTGAGCTGGTGGAACACATTGCGGCAAGTGTTGGTTGCTTGAGGAACTCTGGCCCAGAGCTGATGAGTTGGCACCTGGCGGCCAATCAGGGAGGGGAGAGTCAGCTGGGTGCTGTGTTTCAGGCGGCAGCCACACCACTTAGGTCAAGTTCCTTGATTTTGGTCAGTAGTCAGGGACAGGAGGGTGTGACTGTGAGCAAGGTAGGTAGGGGAATCCAGGAGGGAGTGCTGAAGGAGTCTCAAATCTTGAGCTGGTCCAATAGGTTTGAGATTCCTGATCCCTGTGTGGATGGGAGAGGGGGGGCTATAGGGAGGATGTGCAAACTGACCATGACACAGGGAGCTAATCAAGAGGGAGACAGAAAAGAGAAATGTGGTTGTAATCAGGAATAGTATAGTCAGGAATAGATGCAGTCCTCTGCTGTTAGGATTGAGAGGGTGTGTTGCCTGCCTGGTTCCTGGGTTCAGGCTGCAGAGAAACTTAGTGTAGGAGGAATGTCATATGAGGAGCATTTGAGAATTCTGGTTCTATACTCAGTGGAGTTTAGATGGATGTGGGGGATCTGATTGAAACTTGACAGAAATCTGACAGACAGAGTGGATGTCGAGAAAATATTTCCATCAGTAGGAGAGAGTAGGCCTTGAAGGCACAGCCTCAGAATGAAGGTCAACCCTTTCGAATTGAGATGAGGAGGAAAAATGTTAATTCTGCTTTCTCTCCACAAATGCTGCCGGACCTGGTTTTCCAATGTTTTCCATTTTTATAGCTGAGATGGTTAATCTGTGGAACTCACTATCACAGAGGCCGTTGGGGCCAAGTCATTGAGTTTATTTAAGCTAGGTTCTTGATTGGCATGAGGATGGAGGGTGATGGGGAGGTGGCAGGAGAATGGGGTTTGTAAAACATTTTAGCAATGATTGAATGGGAAGAACAAACTCATTGGTCCAAATGGCCTAATTCTGCTTCTGTGCCTTATGGTTTTATGGTGATGTTTCCATGTATCTGCTATCCTTGTCCTCCTGGTTGGTTTTGGACACAGGTTTGGGAAGTGCTGAGAAAGTTGTGAATTTCTGGAGTGTGTCCCAGATAACTTCCTAGCAGTGTGTCCTAGCATCAACAAGGGGACATGCAATATTGGATTTAGTAACGAGTCGTGAGCCGGATTTAATGAGTAATTTCATTGTATAAGAACATCTGTCAAATAGTGATCAGAACATGATCAAGTTCAATGTAGCATTTGAAAGCAAAGCATAATCAGCTACTGGAGTTTTAGATTAAGATGAATGAGATGTGACAAAAACTTTCCAGTAAACTGGGAGAGTCTGCTGATGGGCAAGCAACTGAAGAACAGTGCAGGATGTTTAAAGGAACAGATAACACAATACAGTTTGTATCTCTGACAGGGAGAAATTCCACTTCACAGGAAGGACAGTCATGGACAGCTAAAGAGAAAAGGGTTAGCATAAAACCAATGGAACAGGCTTACAACAATGCAAAAAAACAGCACAACTGTTGATTGGGAAAGATTTACAAACCAGCAAATGGCCACGAAGCAGCTTATAAGAGCTAATAAAAGGGATTATGAAAGAAAACTTGTCAGGGATGTCTGAATCAATTAGAAGTTTTATTGTTATGTAGAGGGGAATCAGGTGGTCAGGAGCAATGTTGGCCTGCTAAAGACTGAAAGTGGGAATATTGTCAACAACCGTGGGGAAATGGCAGACGTGTTGAATAATTTTTTAAAAAACACAAAGAACAGCGGATGCTGGAAATCAGGAACAAAAACAGAAATTGCTGAAAAAACTCAGCAGGCCTGACAGCACCTGTGGAGAGAAAAAGTTAACTTTTCAAAAGAACAGCATCTCGTTACCACGTGGACATCTTTCAAGAGTACATAGCAAGTTCTTCTAGGAGAAAGTGAGGACTGCAGATGCTGGAGATCAGAGCTGAAAATGTGTTGCTGGAAATGTGCAGCAGGTCAGGCAGCATCCAAGGAGCAGGAGTGGAGGTTGGGTTGGTGGGGGGTGTAGAACCTTCCCCTGCAACCGCAAGAAATGCAAAACTTGCGCCCACACCTCCCCCCTTACTTCCCTCCAAAGCCCCAAGGGATCCTTCCATATCCACCACAAATTCACCTGTACCTCCACACACATCATTTACTGCATCCACTGCACCCGATGTGGCCTCCTCTATATTGGGGAGACAGGCTGCCTACTTGTGGAATGTTTCAGAGAACACCTCTGGGACACCCAGACCAACCAACCCAACCACCCCGTGGCTCAACACTTCAACTCCCCCTCCCACTCCATCAAGGACATGCAGGTCCTTGGACTCCTCCATCGCCACACCATAGCAACACGGCGGCTGGAGAAAGAGCACCTCACCTTCCGCCTAGGAACCCTCCAACCACAGGGCATGAACTCCGATTTCTCCAGTTTCCTCATTTCCCCTCCCCCCACCTTGTCTCAGTCCCAACTCAGCACCACCTTCCTAACCTGCAATCTTCTTCCTGAACTCTCCGCCCCCACTCCCACTCCGGCCTATCATCCTCACCTTATCACCCTCACCTTAACCTCCTTCCACTGATTGCATTTCTAACGTCCCTCCCCCAAGTACCTCCTCCCTACCTTTTATCTTAGCCTGCTTAGCATACTTTCCTCATTCCTGAAGAAGGGCTCATGCCTGAAACGTCAATTCTCCTGCTGCTTGGATGCAGCCTGACCTGCTGCGCTTTTCCAACAACACATTTTCAGCTACATAGCAAGTTCATTGATTTGAGGGCCTGAGCACCTTCTCCCATTTCTATACCCCACCCCCCACACACCAGGCCTTGTCATCACACAGGCTGCTGCTACAAACAAGCCATTGTCAGTTACTAAAGGCCACAGTTAGCAGCTGTTGATTCTCCCAGGCTGACCTTTATCCATTCCATTGTCTACTCAACTATTGTTCAGACTCTCTGGGCTCTATCTGCAGCTATCATGTACTCCTCCCCCCACCCCATTGTCAGCACATACTTCAACCTTTCCCAAGTTACCATCAGTTCTAAAGAAGGGTCATTGGACCTGAAACATTAATTCTGCTTTCTCTCCTCAGAGGTAAAAACAATGACTGCAGATGCTGGAAACCAGATTCTGGATTAGTGATGCTGGAAGAGCACAGCAGTTCAGGCAGCATCCAAGGAGCAGCGAAATCGACATTTCGGGCAAAAGCCCTTCAGGAATAAAGGCAGACAGCCTGAAGCGTGGAGAGATAAGCTAGAGGAGGGTGGGGGTTGGAATAAAGTAGCATAGAGTACAATAGGTGAGTGGGGGAGGGGATGAAGGTGATATGCTGCCAGACCTGGTTTTCCAATGTTTTCTGTTTTTGTTGTTGATGTTGAGTAATTACTTTGCCTCAGTATTTTCAGAATAAAAGGAGTAAAGTTTGCTGGAAATCCTGAGGAAATTAACAGTGGATCAAGGACAGATTGAATAAAATTAATATAACCAGAACATCAGGAATGTGGTAATTATGGAATTAAAGGGTGACGAATCACTGGGAGCTGATGGTTTCCATCCAAGGGTGTTAAAGCAAGTAGGGGAACACATTGCAGACACCCTAACTATAATCTTTCAGAGTTCCCTCGATACAGAAGTCATCCCTCTGGATTGGAATATTGCATATTGTCACTCCCCTTTTAAGAAGGGCAAATGAAGAAAACCAAGCAATTACAGGCTAGTTAACCTAATATCTGTGGTGGGGAAATTATAGTAGTCTGTAGTCAAGAATGGGGTAACTGAGCACCTTGAACAGTTTCAAAGAACAATACAGCACAGGAACAGGCCCTTCAGCCCTCCAAGCCTGCACCAACACATTTTGTCCTTATTAAAACTGTCTTTACTTGCAAGATCCACACCCCTCTCTTCCCTTTCTATTCATGTATATATGTCAAGGTACTTTTTGAATGCTGTTTATGTGTTTGCTTCCACCACCACCTCTGGCAGCACGTTCCAGGCACTCACCACCTTTTGTGTGAAAAACATGCATCACACATCTCTTTTAAGCTTGCTCCTCTTAACTTGAACCTGTGTCCCCTATTAATTGACCTCTCCACCTCTTTCGCTCTATCCATGCCATTCACAATCTTATAAACTTTTATTAGGTTATCCCTCAATCTCCTGTGTTCCCGTGAAAACAAGTCCACTCTATCCAACTTCATAGCTAAAGTCCCCCATGCCAGACAACACCCTGGTGAACATTTCCTGTACCCTCTCCAAAGTATCCACATCCTTCTGGTACTGTGGTGAACCAGAACTGTATACCATATTCCAAGTGTAACCTACTGACGTTCTATAAACTTGTCTATCCTTATACTCAGTGCCCCTTCCAATGAAAACAAACACATCATTGACCTTTTTCTTATAGCCTTATCCATCTGCACTGACTCCTTCAGTGATCTGTGGACCTGCAAACTCAGACCCCTCTGCATAACAATACTCTTCAGGGTTCTGGCATTCACTGTGTAGTTTCTGTGTGTTTGACCTTCCAACATGCCTCACCTCACATTTGTCCAGATTAAACCCCATCTGCCATTATTCTGCCCATGCCTCCAATTGATCTATATCTTGCTGTATCCTCTGACAGTCGTCCTTACTATCCAGAATTCCACGAATCTTTGTATTGTCTGCAAGTTTACTAATTAGACCAGCTATGTTTTCCTCCAAATAATTTATATAGATCATGAATAGCAGAGGTCCCAGAACTGATCCCTGTGGAACACCACTAGCCATAGACCTCCCTGTACCATGCTTCCTTTTCCTCTGGATGAATCTCTGTTATGTCTCCTGAAGTACTCCCAGAAACTCCACTGTTTTTCCTTTTGGGCTCCTGTCCGAGTCAATTCTCCCCAGCTTGTCCCTCATACCTCTGTAGTTGCCTTTATTCAGCTGTAATACTGTTACCTCTGATTCTATCTTCTTCTTCTCAAATTGTAGAGTAAATTCAATCATATTATGATCACTGCCTTCCAAGGCTTCCTTCACCTTAAGCTCTTTTATCAAGTCTGCCTCATTGACAACACTAAATCCAGCATTGCTTGTTCCCTAGTGGGCCCCACCACAAGCTGCTCTAAAAAGCCATCTCATAGACATTCCATGGATTCCTTTCCTAGCAATCCACTACCAACCTGATTTTCCCAGTCCACCTCCATATTGAAATCCCCCATGATCACTGTAACTTTGCCTTTCCTACACATCTTTTCTATCTCCTGGTGTATATTGCTCTCCAGCTCTCGACTATTGTTTGGAGGCCTGTACCTAATTCCACCTATGGTTTATTTTTAATCTTTGTGGTTCCTCAATTCTACCCACACAGATTCTATACTATTTAACCCTAATTTGTTTCTTAATATTGACTTAATTTCATTTCTTACTAATAAAGCAACCTCACCCTTTGTGCCCACCTGTCTATCTTTTTGATAAGATGTATATCCTTGAATATTCAGTTCCTAATCCTGATCCCCTTGCAGCCATGTCTGTATGGTGCCCACCATGTCATAGCTGCCAATTTCAATCTGCGCCACAAGCTCATTTACTTTATTACTTATACTGTGTGCATTCAGATATAGCACCTCCAGTCCTGTATTAACCACCCCGCTTCTCATTGCCATTCATTTGTCCAGTGTGCTTGAAGTTTGATTGCTAACCCTTTCCATACACTCTGTCCTATTTGTGTCTGTGTTGGAGATTTTAATAACCTCTCCTGAATTCTGCCCTCTTATCTCCTCCTTTAATTTGTGTTTTTTAATTTCCCCTATAACTGAACCCTGCCCCTCCCCCTCCTCCCATTTACTTTAAAGTCCCGCCTACAGCCCTAGTTATGAGATTCGCTAGGCCTCTGGTCCCAGCATTGTTCAAATGAAGACCATCCAATTGGAAAAGGTCCCTTCTTACCCAGTTCTGGTGCCAGTATCCCATGAATTCAAACCCATTTCTCCCACACCAATCTTTGAGCTACATATTTACCTGCGTAATCTGACTGACTCTGTGCCAATTAGCTCATGGCTCAGGTAGTAATCCAGAGATTATTACCTTTTTGGTTCTGCATTTTAGTTTAACTCCTAGCTTTTTATACTCCCTTAACAGAACCTCTGCCTAGTTTTATCCATGTTGTTGGTACCTACATGGATCATGACCACTGGATCTTTACCGTCCCACTCCAAGTTCCTCTGCAGCCCAGATAAGACATCCCGACCTCAGCACCAGGCAGGCAACACAACCTTCATTCAGGACTCTCAATTCTGGTCACAGAGAATACGTTTATGCCTCTAACTTTACTATGCCCAATTATAATAACATTTCTCTTCTCTTCCCACACTTGAATGGCTCCCTGTGCCACAATGCTGTGGTCCGTCAGCACATCCTCCCTGTAGTCCTCATTCCTGTCCACACAGGGCTCAAAACTCTTGAACCTTTGGACGAGGACAGAGGCTGAGGCTCCTGCATCTCCATCTCCTTGATCCATCTGCCTGCCTCACTCACAGCCACACCCTTCTGTCCCTGACCACTGGCTAATTAGAGTCAGTTAGTTTAAGGGTTGTGACTGTCTCCTGAAATACAGCAACCAGGTAACTCTCCCCCTCCCTGATGTGTCGCAATGTTTGAAGCTCAGACTCCAGCTCATCGACTCTGAGCCAGAGTTCTTCCAGCAACCACATTCACTACAGACATGGTCACTAGGAACCACAATGAAGTCCACCAGCTCCCATATCAAGCAGAAACATCACATCACCTGACCCTCCATCCTTATTTAATTAGTTTTGAATTTTTTTAAAAAAGGTTTGAACCGTTTTTGTATCTCAGCTTAAGCAAGGTGTAACCAATAAATGATTGGACAGTCTCAAAGTAGGGGTCATAGTTGGAGAATTTGGGCCATTCAGGAGAGATGTTAGGAAACGCCTCTACATACAAAGGGTGATAGATGTTTGTAGCTCTCTTCCACCAATGATAATGGATGCTGCATCAGTTTAAATCTGAGATAGATTCTTGTTCAGCAAAGCTGTTAAAGATATGGGCTAAAGGCAGGTATATAGAGGTAGGCCATAGATCAGTGAATGGTGAACAAGGCTTGAGGGGCTGACAGGCCTAAATATTCCTATGCTGTCTCAGGAGCCTTGGTAAACTTCTGCAGTGCATTTTGCAGGTAGTACACACCCTGCAATTGAGCTGCATGAGGAAGTGGTGTTTGTTGATGTTACCAGTCCAGTGGGTTCTTTGTCCTGGACAGTGTCAAGCTTCTTACATGTTGGGTGGAGTTGTCCTCATTCAGGAAAGTTGCGAGTATTCCATCTCTCCTGACTTATAGATGGTGGACAGACTTTTTGGAGGTGAGTTACTCATTGCAGTATTCCTAGCTTCTGACTTGCTCTTGTAGCCACAGTACGTATATGGCTAGTTCACTTCAGTTTCTAGTCAATGGTATCTGCTAGTGAGGGATTCACTGAGTGGGATGGTAACACAATTAAACACAAAGGAACAAAGGTTAGATTCTCCCCTATTGGAGATGGTCAATGTCTGCATTTGTGTGGCACAAATGTAATTGCCATTCATCTGAAAATGCCTGCATACTGTCCAGGTCTTACTGCTTATCCATTCTTTTCCTGCATTTGTCTTCTCATCACTTTTCACTCTCTAACATACACTGGCTTCCAACTTCTCAATTTTAAAATTATGTTTTGTTCAAATTTTTGTAAGGCTTTGTCCTACCCATCCTGATCCCTGGGATATGTCCAACTCTTCACGGCTCCCCTTTCTTGAACACTTTATTATTTTAGTTCTGGCTTCTTGTATATTCAAGTGGGAGGTAGTGTGCTGACCTAGTGTTGCAAGAGAAACTCAGCTCAGTTTCTGTGGGCCAGAGTACAAATCCCATCATGGCATATACAGTATTGGAAATTCAGTAAAAATAATTTGTGATTACGAATCTTATGACTGTGAAACCATTGTCAATTGTTGTCTGGCTCACTAATGTCCTTTAGGGAAGGAAATCTGCTGGTCTGGCCTATATGTGACTCCAGGCCCACAGCAATGTGGTTGACTCTCAACTGTCCTCTGAAATGGCCTAACAAACTACTCAGTTGTATCAATTGCTACAAAGAAATGAAACAGACCATCTGGGATTTACCTAGGCACCAGAAATGACAACTGGAAACAAAATCCAGCCTAGTTGTTCCTGCAAGGTCCTCCTAGCTAACATTGAGGGCCTAGTGCCAAAATTGGGAGAACTGTCTCACAGACTAGTCAAACAACAACCTGATGTAGTCAGTCACACTCCTGGAATCATATCTTCCAGACAATGGTCCAGACACCGCCACCATATTCCCTGGCTATCGCCTGTCCCAGTTCATGACAGATCCAGCAGATCCACCAGATTTGGGCAGCACGGTGGCGCAGTGGTTAGCACTGCTGCCTCACAGCGCCAGAGACCCGGGTCCAATTCCTGCCTCAGGCAACTGTCTGGAGTTTGCACATTCTCCCCATGTCTGCGTGGGTTTTCTCTGGGTGCTCCAGTTTCTTCCTACAGTGCAGGTGAGGTGAATTGGCCATGCTAAATTGCCTGTAGTGTTAGGTGAAGGGGTAAATGTAGGGGAATGGGGTAAATGTCTGGGTGGGTTGCTCTTCGGAGGGTCGGCGTAGACTTTCCACACTGTAAGTAATCTAATCATGTCGATATACATGAAATTTGCCACACAGGTTGATAGGGTTATTAAAAAGGCATACGGTTTGTTAGCTTTTATTGGTAGAGAGATTGAGTTTCGGAGACACAAGGTCATGTTGCAGCTGTACAAAACTCTGATGCAGCCACATTTGGAGTATTGCGTCCAGTTCTGGTCACTGCATTATAGGAAGGATGTGAACGTTTTGAAAAGGGTTCAGAGGCAATTTAGTAGGATGTTGCCTGGTTTGGAGGGAAGGCCTTCTGAGGAAAGGCTGAGGGACTTGAGGCTGTTTTCAATAGAGAGAAGAAGGTTGACAGGAGACCTAATAGAGACATATAAGATAGTCAGAGGGTTAGATAGGGTGGACAGGGAGAGCCTTTTTCCTTGGATGGCGATGGTGAGCACGAGGGGACATAGCTTTAAATTGAGGGGTGATGACATAGGACAGATGTCAGATTTAGTTTCTTGACTCAGACTAGTAGTGTGGAATGCACTACCTGCAGTAGTAGTACACTCGCCAACTTTAAAGGCATTTAAACGGTCATTGGATAAACATATGAATGAAAATGGAATAGTGCAGGATAGATAGGCTTCAGATTGGTTTCACAAGTTGGTACAACATCAAAGGCTGAAGGGCCTGTACTACACTCTAATGTTCTATGTTCTACATGGCAACACAGTGGTATACAGTGGCGAGGGAGCTGCTTTTGGAGTCCTCAACATTGTTTCCAGATCCCATGAAGTCCCTTGGCTTCAAGTTAAACGTAGGCAAAGAAACTTCCTGATTACCATGCATCGCCCTCCCTTGGCAGATGAATCAGTACCCCTCCATGTTGAACAATATTTGGTGGAAGCAGTGAGGATGGCAAGAGTGCAAAATATACTCTGGGTGGGGGGTGCAATGTCCATCACCCAGAGTGGCTTGACAGCAGCACCCTGATCAAGCTGGTCAGCTCCTAAAGGACGTAGACACTAGGCTGGCTCTGTGGCAGGTGGTGAGGGAAAAACATACTTGACCTCATCCTCACCAATATGCCAGCTGCAGATGCATCAGTCCATGACAGCATTAGTAAAAGTGACCATCACACAGCTGTTGTGGAGATAAAATCCCACCGGCAAATTGAAAATATCATCATGCTAAATGGGGCAGACTTCGAACAGATCTAGCAGCTCAGCACTGACGTCCGTAAAAGCACTGTTTACCATCAACAGCAGCAGAATTGTACTGCAGCACAATCTGTAATCTCATGGCCAAGCGTATCCCCTACTCAATCATTAGGGTCAAATTGGGGGACCGACCCTGGTTCAACAGAGAGTGCAGGAAGGCATGCCAGGAGCAGCACCAGGCATCCCTGAAAATGAAGTCTCAGTCTGGTGAAGCTTCCAAACAGGACTACTTGTGCAAATCAGCATAAGCAGCAAGTGATAGACAAAACTGAGCAATCCCGTAAACAAATCTAAACTCCTGCCACATCCAGTCCTGAATTGTGATGGATGATTAAACGATTCACTGAGGGAGGAGGCTTCACAAGTATCTCCATTCTCAATGCTGGAAGAGCCAAGCACTTCAGTGCAAATGATAAAGCTGACTTTTCCACAGCAATCTTCAGCCAGAAGTACCGAGTAGGTGATCCATCTCGGTCTCCTCCAGTGGTCTCCAGCATTACAGATGCCAGTCTTCATTCAAGCCAATTCACTCCATGATGTCAGCAAATGGTTGGAGACACTGGAGACTGCAAAGACTGTGTCCTGATTATATTCTGGCAATGCTATTGAAAACATGTGCTCCAGAACTTGCCCCCCTCCCCATAAGTCCAATCTTGATTATCATTAATGGACAGTGTCATCACCAATACTATCGAGCAGCAGCTGCTCAGCAATAACCTGCTCAGCGATGCCCTGTTTGGGTTCTGCCAGGGCCACTCAGCTCCTGACCTCATTACAGCCTTGGTTCAAACATGGACAAGGCAGCTGAATTCCAGAGGGGAGGTGGGAGTGACCGTCCTTGACATCAAAGCTGCGTTCATAATGTCACAGAGTTATACCACGGAAACAAACCCTTTGATTCAACTCGACTGTGCTGACCAGAAATCCCAATCTGGCCTTGTCTCATTTGCCAGCATTTGACCCCTAACCCTCCACACCCTTTCTATTCATTTGCCCATCTAGATGCCTTTTAAATGTTGTAACAGTCTGGCAGCTTGTTCGAAACGTGTACCACTCTCTACATGAAAAACTTTTTCCTCAGGTCCTTTTTAAATATTTCCCCTTAGACCTATGTCCTCAAGGATTGGACTCTCCCACCTGGGAAAAAGTCCTTTGCTATTCATTCTATCCATGTGACCTGAGTGTGGCACCCAGAAGCCTTCACAAAACTGGCATTGATAGGAACCAGGGCCAATCTGTCCTCTGATTGGAGTGATACCAGGCTCAGAGGAAGATGGTTGTGGTCATTGATGTTCAAATCATCTCTGCTGCAGGGCATCCAGGATGGTCAAGAAGGCACAATGCCTCACCTTTCTTGGGAAGCTAAGGAAATTTAGCATATCAACCTAGAGCATGTGAAGTTCAAGAAGGCAGCACACCACCACCTCAAGGCAACCCTGGACGGGCAATAAATACTGACCTAGCCAGTCATGCCCACGCCCCACAAGTGAATTTTTAAAAAAAACCATTTCCTTTCCTCAAACATTGGCTAGGTCTTCAGCTGCTTCAACTACTTTTGGGATTCCCCTGCCTATACTTCCTGAATTCTTTCTTTTCAAAACTCTTCGTTGAATCGGCTATTTTTGACGAAGGTATTGTTTCCATTTTTTCTCCTTATGGTCATGTATCTACCTTTCTTTGTTCCTATGAAGCGTTGTGAGACATTTTCGGTAATGCGATGGTTGTGTTCTTGTGCAACCCTGCATTATAGGAGAATTGCACTTTAGAAACAGCATTTGAAGTGTTGACGATGTAATTGTGTTACAACCAAGACGTTTTAAAAGTGCATGCTTTAGAAACAGTGTCCCCAGTTCGGCGTATGCGTCATAGCAAATTTGTGTTAACAAAACGCGCGTTAAAGCAGAACGACCTTTAGTTTTGAAGGCAGTATAGAAATCCAAGTTGCTGTTTAGCTGAAGTAACATTAGTTCCTTTGTATAGATCTGTGGTAATCTTTGTGAGATGCAATCAAGGAAGGATGAGGTTAATCTCATCAGAGCCAATTGTTTTATGCAGTTACTTGGATTGTTCTAAGCCTACAAGCTAGAGATTGATTTCTCCATAGTCTGTTGAACAGGTCTGTGACCCGTTAATGAGATCTAAATAAGCTGGTATTGCCCACTGTTAAATTGAGCAGATTTTTATTGAGAAAAGTATACCAAAGTTTGCCATTAGTTTCTTACTATTTTGCTGTAGAATAAAGAGCGAGTGAGTGCCAGTAATTTCCTTTCTCCTGATGTAACTTCAACAGAAATCCCAGGGAGCATCGAGTTCAGGTTTTCATTGATCCTTTGCCAAAGCTCTGTCAGGTCAGGCAGCAGAAATATTATCCCTGCAAAGTAAACAGCTTGATACTGTTTGAGGAGGAGGAGGAGAGGTCTAAACATTACAAAAAAGGTTTAATTTTGGCAAAGATCTGTTGTCTTTACCGTTTTGTGACATGAGGATGTAATAATTGTCCAACAGGGCCTCTTGCTTCCAACTGGATCAGCTTTTGGGTGACGAGTTCAAAAAGATTTCCCATTGATGCTTTGTCGTGAGCTGTTGCTCCACCCTGTTGTATATTTTGATATCACCACAATCTCCTATCTTCTCATCATTTCCAAAAGGGAGACGGCGGCCTAGTGACATTATCGCCGGACTCATAATCCAGAGACCGAGGTAATGTTCTGGGGACACAGGTTCGAATCCCGCCAAAGAAGATGGAATTTGAACTCATTAAAAATCTAGAATTAGTCAAAATGTCTAATAATGACCATGAAGCCACTGTTGATTGCCAGAGATAAAAAAAAATCTGGTTCACTAATGTCCTTCAGGGAAGGAAACTGTCATCATTACCTGGTCTGGCCTACATGTGACTCCAGACTCACAGCAATGTGGTTGACACTTAACTGCCTTCTAGGCAATTAGGAATAGGCAATAAATGCTGGCCTCACCAGCAACATCTTCATCACATGAATGAGTAAAAAAATGTTGTTGTGCTTTTCATGCCAACTCACTATTGACTCCTCTTTAAATATCTTGTCAAGAATGTCATTTTTCTTTGGGTATATGGCTGCTGTCCTGACCACCTTGGGCATGTCTGCAGGATACTCTGTGAACCACAAACATATATAGCTCATCGAAAATTCCGTTTAGACCTTGGAGTTTCAATTTAAAAAAAAGTATTCACAAGCAAAACTATTTAGTCTTGAACAAAATCAAGGCTAGGTCATTCAACAAGTGTTGCTGAAATATTCTAAGTTTAAAAAGTGGCTATTAAATTGTTTGCCGATGCAACGATTAAAAAGAGTTATGGATAAAATATTCTGTGAATAATGTAAGTTGCAGGCTTGCTACTTGCTTGAGGATTCTTGTTCCAAAGTGAAAGAACTGTGAAGTTCTGGAAGGGAGTGAAGGCTCCTTTGTTTTGCGTTTCTAGCAGTACTGTTTGTGGTCCTTGTCTGATTTTAGACAGTGTCTTGATGTTCTGTTTAAAATTCAGCCTCAGCCAATACGTTACACAGAAGATAAATTAAAATAGCTACTATTGTTCTGATCGATTATGCAGCACAATAAAGTATAGTGAGGTGGGGAGTTGCCCTGGAAGTCCTCAACATTGACTTCAGACCCCATGATTGTCTCATGACATCAGGTCAAACGTGGACAAAGAGGTCTTCTGCCGATTTAACTAGAGTTTACCAAACCTGGGCCTCCTTCCGTGAATCGGTACTCCTCCATTTTGAACAATATTTGGACAAAGCACTAAGGGTAGCAAAGGTGCAAAATGTACTCTTGGTGAAGGATTTCAATGTCCACCACCAAGAGTGGCTCAGCAGCAGCACATTGATCAAGCTGGTTGGGTCCTAAAGGACATAGCTGCTAGACTGGATCTGCGGCAGGTGGTGAGGGAACATACAAGAGCGAAAAGCATACTTGACCTCATCCTTACCAATCTGCCAGCTGCAGATGCATCCGTCCTTGGTAGTTTCGGTAAGAGTGATGACCACACGGTCCTTGTGGAGACAAAGTCTCGCTTTCACATTGAGAATACCTTACATCCTGTTTTGTGGCTCTATCACTGTGCTAACGGGCAGACCTTGAACAGATCCAGCACCTCGACTGGACATCCATGAGGCACTGTGGGCCATCAACAGTAACTGAATTGTCCTCCATTCATGGTCCAGCATATCCCCACTCAACCATTACCATCAAACCAGGGGATCGGCTTGGGCACAATGGAGAGTGCAGGAGGGAGTAATACCATGCCAGGAGCAGTACCAAGCAGACGGAAAATGAGGTGTGAATGTGGTGAAGCTACTTGCATGTCAAACAGCATAAGCAGCAAGTGATAGACAGAGCTAAGCAATCCCACAACCGATAGATAAGATCTAAGCTTTGCAGTACTGCCACACCCAGTTGTGAATGGTGATGGACCATTAAACAACTCATTGAAGGAGGTGGCTACACAAATATCTCCATCCTTAATGATGGAAGACCCAAGCACTTAAGTACAAAAGATAAGGTTGAAGAATTTGCAGCTATCTTTAATGAAAAGTGCTGAGTACATGATCCATCTCAATCTCCTCTAGAAATCTCAGCATCACAGATGCCAGTCTTCAGCCAATTCATTTCACTTCCCGTGAGATAAAGGAACAGTTGGAGATACTAGATACTACAAAGAGTGTGGATCTTGATGATATTCCAGCAATAGTACTGAAGACGTGTGCTCCAGAACTTGCTGATCCCTTGCCAAGCTGTTCTAATACAGCTAAACATTGGCATCTACCCAACAATATGGATGATTGTCCAGATTCATTATCCAAAAGAATAAAACCAACTATTAGGCTATGAACTTCTCCACTAAGAGACAATCTACCATCGACCCTTGACATTTAGTAATGTTACGATCACTGGATCCCCCGAATATCCACATCTTGCGGGGTTATCATTGACCGGAGACCAAACTGGACTTACCATATACATATAATGGCTACATGAGCAGGTCAGAGGCTAGGTTCCTGCAGTGAGTAACTCACTACCTGACTCCCCAAAGCCCGTCCACCATTTATAAGGCACAAGTCAGCAGTGTGATGGAATAGTCCCCAGTTGACTGGATGAGTGCAGCTCCAACAACACTCAAGAAGCTTAACACCATCCAGGTCTAAGCAGCTTGCTTGATTTTCCCACTTCCACAAACATTCATTCCCTCCACCACTGATGCTCAATAGCAGTAGTGTGTATGATTTACAAGATGTACCAAGCCTCCTTAGACTGAAGCTTCCAAATCCATGATCCTACAATCTAGAAGGACAAGGGCAGCCGATACATGGGAACACCACTACCTGCAAGTTTCCCTCCAAGTCACTCACCATTCTGACTTTGAAATATATTGCCATTTCTTCATTGTTGCTGGATCAAAATCCTAGAATTCTCTCCCTAACAGCAAATGGACTGCAGTGGTTAAAGAGGGTGCCTCACCAGCATCTTCATGAGGGCATTTCAGGATGGGTAATAAATGCTGGGCATGCCAGCAGTGCCTATATCCCATGAATGAACTCAAACAAAAACGCAAGTAACCTAATTTTTTTCCTTGCACAAATTCTACACCATGCACATTTCCAGCAGGGGTTCCTAAATAGCAATGTGGAGCAGGACCTTTAATGTTGTCTTTCCGAACCGAAGGCACTGAAGCCACCTGTAGCATCATCAGTACCAACCTCAAACCTTCCTTTGAGCACGGTCTTTCTGTTCATTTACCGGACATGATGAACCCCTGTCGGAGTTTGATTTACTGTTTTAAATTGCAGCTTGAGTTCACTGGCATTCTTTTTTGATTTAGATCGCAAGAGAAAGTAGAGTTGACTCCTTTGCCACAAAAGCTTGATGGTAATTTGCATGGCTTCAATTGAATTTAAATATCTGGCTTGTTTGCATGGGCTGTACTCAGTGATCGCCATTTCTGAGTGGTGTTCAATTACTGAATATTCCAAAATAAATACTGAGGAATATCCTGACGCTTGAGGATGGTCTATTTCTTTTGATCATTCTGACATTGATGCCCTCTGACTCTGCATCCTGACACATTTCCAATTATGAACGTTTGATGAATATTTTTGAAGAAAGTTCAAAATGTTGTTGCCTGGCATCAGGATAAATACTTTCCAAAATATTGAAACTCAGTCTATTTGTGCAAAACTCCCACAAATAGCAGTGCGACATAAGATCAATTAATTTGTTTTTGTGATAAATATTGGCCAGGGCAATACTGCCCTCCTCTTTAAAATATTGCCGCGGAAACATTATGTCAACCTGGGAAGGCAGGCAGTGGTTTGATTTGAAGCTACTCCTGAAAGATGACACGTAGTCACTGCCAACACTCCCTTGGCGCTGCACTGGAGATATCTGTGCACCAGTCCCTGGCACAAGCGTTCAGCCGGAGCTGCAGCCTGCTGTGTGTGTGGCCTGTGTAATGTGGAGTCACATAGCATGCAGAAGGAATACATTCTGCAGCATTTGGTATACAGTGAGACAGGGGTTTTGAGAACATTATCTGGTTTAAGATGGCTGTCACCTTAAACGCTGGCTCGGCGTAGATAGAGAGATGGATCCAAAAAGCAATTTGATGATTTAGAAAAAAGGTGAGATTCAAGTTCGAATTATCTGTGTATCTGAATTCCACCCACTGGTCCTATCTGCTTGTTTACCAGGGGCAGAGACAGAAAGGTGGGACAGAGGAGGATAACTCTCAGCAATATGTAACATCACAGCTTTAGAACATTACAGTCTAAAAGGAATGCAAGTTCAGCATCTGCAGTAGTAGGATTGTTAAAGTCAGCAGCATTGATGTAGGAAGTAAAATACAAAAGAAATCCTTGGACGGTACCAGCTGGCAGTCATTTACATGTAATATTCTGGGAGCAGATGGCAATTAGCTGGTGAAAACAGTGAGCCTGATTAAATAAGAGATGAACCTATTGACCCCTTCCACAAACACAAATATTTATCTCTTCATATTTAGTTCCTGTTTCCAGTCTGTGTATATTTTTCTCAAATTGTAGATATACCTTTGCTTTTCCACATGCCCAAAATAGGATTCAGAAGTACTTCCAAAGCTGTCACTAATTTACCCTGGGCACCACCATGGAGCTGAGTGAGAGCAGCACTGCTTACTGTTCACTTCACCGTTGTTCTTCTTTTCCATCTCTGTTGTAGAGGAGCTCCCTGTTGGGGAATCGTGGCGTCCCAATAGAATAATCAGTTCTGAAAATAACGAGTAGATGGTAAATTAGCGGAAAGCAAATTGAGTGGGCAAATGCTCACAAAACAACAGGTCGAGAAATAGATACACTGGACATTCATATTTTGAAATAAGAATCTGGTGAATGCTAAGACACAACTTGATTAGAATGGAGAGTTTTGGATACAGTTTTGGTCTCCACAAGTAAGTTTCTCCCCTTGTGGAGAAACCTAGAGATAGGGGGACAACAATATCAGTACATGAGATCTCCCTTTTAAGACTGATGCAAGTATATATTTGTTCTGATGGTTGTTAATCTTTGAAATACCCAGAAGACTGGCGTCATTGAATATATTTCAGGTTGGTATTGCCAGGATTGGAGGGTGTTGCACGGTAGGGAGAGGCTGAATTGGCTGGGCTCAGTTGGTTGTGAGACCAATAGCTTTGACTATTATACGCTGCTGCCATTTGACCTGTGTAACCAAGATGGCAACTAAAGTTTTAGCATTTTTCTCAGCTGCTTTTGGCATGTTCTGCTCCACTCTGAAACCAAAGTTGGTGACCTGGCTTGATAATGGTAGAAGAGGAGACTTGCTGGGCTATCCGATTTCAGTTCTATGGAGGTATCACGAATCTCTAAAGGGACAATGGTTGTTTATTTTCTCTTTTCCAAACTCATTTTTATCATAACTTTTCTTAGTTCTTTCCTGACATTTTTCATGATTAACAACAAAACAATCAAACAAAGCATTGTATGATTGATCAATCTCTCAACCTCTCTCTCTCTCTCTCTCTATTTCTTCAAGTCAGGTATGATTAAAACTGACTTGGCAAACATTTGATCAGCAATACATTTCCCCAGAAGGATATGTTGCAAAGAATAACCCTCATGAGAACTGATCATAATCTTTCCAAGTACACAAATCAATTGATGCTGAAACCTGTGATTGAGGAGATGTATGCTAAATATTGCACTATCGCAGCATACTTTTCAAAGAACCTTAGTGTTATACTGGCCTGTTTCCTGTTAACAATGTAGACTTTTTCCCAATCCACTGTATTTCATCAAATCACTGAAAATGAACAGCCATCAACTAGTTTGTTACTTCATTTTCTGTATTGTTGCTCCAAAGGAATGGGCATTGCTGGTGAATTATTTTTCAGCTTGAGCATTGTTTGTGTTACACACATTGCTTTCACCTTGCAATGGTATTGTATTGATTACATATATATTTTATGTAGTCAAAGATTCGTGATTAAAATTCTAATATATTCAAAATGGCAAATGAGGTGCTGGCTATGTGTGCATATTCTGTTATCAGTAGTACTTGACATTTTGACAGTTTGTACTTCAGTGGAATTATTCTGCCAATGTAGCAGTGGCTACATTCCACAGTGTGATGTCGTCTGATGTAATGCATATTTAATCATTAAGGGTTGTGAAAGAGATTGCTAGCTGGAGGTTGGTTTCCAGTCCACTTTTTATTGCTGACTTGCATTTTTACAAGTATTGCAGGTAATGAGTCCAATGTCTTGATTGATAAAAGGAGAGAACAACTGAATGTGATGTGGGGAAGAGATATCGCCCGAAAGACAGAAATGATGGAATTAAAATACAGTGGTAATTTGGCCTGTTTCAGAACTGACATCATGTTTGTAAGGAATGCTATAACTGTACCAAGCAAATTGTCACTCAGACTTGTAAATGCAGGTTACCATTGCGTTTTATTAAAAGTTGTATAGATTTGGGGATGCTTTCTGGAGAATGGAGTCACTGCACAGAACATTTTGGGAAGAGAGCAGGGTTAACATTTTGGGTCCAATGACTCGTCTGCAGAACGCTTCTGAAGAAGAGCCACTGGACCTGGAACATTAACTGCTTTCTGTCCAGAGATGCTGACAGAACTGCTGAGTTTCTCCAGCAATTTCTGTTTTCATTTCAGATTTCCAGCATCTGCAGTTCTTTGTTTTATTCTAGCTCCTAATGTGGTTTTATGTTTTTGTGTTTGCGCTCTCTGCACTACAGCACACTATAATCTAACAGCTTCTGTGTTGTATAAATTAAAAATCTGATTTGTATTTTCCAAAGTGACTTTTCAGTCAGTTCTCAGCTGATGTATTATTATTTGAAGTGGATTTTAATAAAATTCTAAGCATAAAAACAAATCATTTGCAGTCCAAATATGCATTACCATAGCCATGAGTTTTGGGTTTTTGAACCAGTGTTGGTGAAATAAGTCCAAGTCCTGTGACTTAGAAAGGAGCATAGAGACTGTGGTGTTCTTCCTGCTACTGTTCTATTGTACAGCTTGTGAGGTGTGAGACTGTTGTGAATTCAGCTGGATGATTGCTGCAGTGCATCCGGTGCATTGAAAATGTAGCAGGTGGGAATGTTGAATGCAGTGTCAGGAATCTAAATCATAGAGGCCATTCAGCCCATCATTCCTGTGTTGGTGTTGTGAATGAGAGAGTCTTACTCTGTTGGCCTTTGGCACAGCCTTGAACATACCCTTCAGGTAGCCTTCAAATTCCCTTCTGAAAATAATTATTGATTCTGACTTTCTTTCCAGGCAATGCATTCCTGATCATTAAAAGCTCAACTTTAAACAAAAGAAAATCCTCCTTATTTTACCAATTACTGTAAATCTGTGTTCCCAAATTACTGACCCTTCTGTCACTCGACATAGTTTCTCTCTGCTTGCTGTATTAGCGAGTGGAATACAAACATAGCGATGTTCAGATACTGTTGCACAGGGCACCAGAGGGACTGGAGTATTGTGGTCTTCTTATGGGGAAAAACAAAACTTGAACTGATTTGCCTTAAGAAAGGTCGAACAGGTCAGATCTACACCTATTGGAGTTTAGATTAATAAGAGATTACCTTATTGAAATGTATAAGATCCTGAGGGGACTGCAAAGGATAAATGCTGAGAGGCTACCACTATTTGTGGTGGAGACTTGAAAAGGCGACAGACTTTAAGCCTAAAGAGATCTCACTTCTAAGACTTAGGAGAATTGTTTTCTGAGGTAGGTAGGATGTGAAATTCTCTTCCCACAAAGAGGAAAGGTTATGCTGCTGCAGTTATTCAAGGTAGAAAGAGGGTTTGATTGAGAAGGGAACCCAGTGTTTTGGAAGATGGAGAGTGGGATGCTATTGAATAACAAAGCAGGCTTGAGGAGCTCAATGGTGTACTCCTTTTCCTAAGCCGTGTGTTTCTATGCAATACACTTTTTATGATTTCCCCTTAACCTTCTCTGCTGTCAGGGAAACAACCTTTTGTTTTTCTAGTCTCTCCACATAAATCAATATTGTTCTGAATAGTTTCTTGAAAGTTGTAACAGTAGTATTAAGTTGCTGCAATAAGTCCAGCTTTAAGCCGAACAAATTTTCAGTCTATATCCTAGAGCCGGGGACATGAGCTCAGGGTGAGGCATAAGTCACTTGAGACAGAAATGAGGAGTTCTGCCTTCACTCAGTGTGTTGACTCTTTGGAATCCTGTACTCTACAGGGCTGTGGGAGCTCACTAATTGTACATTTTATGTCAGAAGTGGGTAGATTTCTGGAGACTAATGGCTAAAAGGCATCTGGAGATAGGATCACTTTCCTGCACTGGGGTAGGCCAGCTGTGATATAATTGAATAGCAGAACAGGCTTGATGGGCTGAATGATCTAATTCTAGTTCCTATGTGTCAAAATCCTCTCACCACTTAAATAGAAAGTTGTGAGAAGCACACCTGCAATTTCTTGATATGTGTTGCTCAGTAAGAAGCAGAGATTTCAACTCAGTCAGATCACAGTAATTGCATTTCAGCAAAACTGAAAGATAAGTCTTCAAAAATAGTCTCAGTCAGTGTATTGTAAAATCCCTTTCCTGTTTGGTCTATGAGAGTGATGGTTGTGCACACTAGGATTGTTCAATAGGGTTTCAATGCTGACTGAAGCTGCAGATATCCAGTTCCTACATGGCTCAGAATAAATACCAAGGATCAGTTCAGTCTCTCCAAGATGAACTGAGTTTGAGGGACAGTGAGAAATAGTGTACTGCAATGTAACTGTAGCTTTGTAGAAGAATATTTTTAGTAGTGACAACTGCTCACAACTCTGCATCCAGTCGTGGTGTGGAAAATAAAATATTTTGACATGCTTTCACTTCCCGTAATGAGGGCCTCTTTAGCACATACCTTAATGGAGCTGATGACAGTTTTATAATGTTAACCTTTGTTTTTTACCTGCAGGAGTCTCTACGTTTGATGCACCCATACGTAATGTCAGTAAGGATACACCATTTGGGTTGTCAAGCTCCAACATTTAATTAGGTCACAGGTGATCACCTATTTCGGTGTCACTTTGCAACACTACCCCTATAATCCCTTAATCTCATTCATCTCCAAATCAATTGCTGACTTGCAATTTCTCTGTCATTTTCCTTTTCTCCACAATAAATTGTTGTGCCTACATTTATCCTCTCTGATCTGTTTTTTCCTCTTTTCATATTTCAATATAAGCTTTCACCGTCCACTTCTATATTCCTTGCTAGCTTGCATTCATATTCTCTTTTTATCTTTTCAGTTTCTCAGCTCTCCTTTCCTGGGTGTCAAATTGCTCGCAATCCTCAGGCTAACATTTATTCCTGGCATTCTTGAAGCCATTTCATTTGATTTAACACAGCCTTTTACTTTAACTGTGGTTGATTTGTCTTTCCCTTTGGGAATTTGTGCCTTTGAGGGATATAGTTCTGTTATACACCTTGTAATATTTCTTGAAATGCTAGCCATTGTTCGTTAGGTATTTTCCTAATCCACCATAGCCAACTTACTCCTCATAGTCTTAGAGATGTATTTGCTCAGATTTAAGAACCTATGTTCAGAATGAACTATCACATTCAAACTTCATGTAAAATTCTGTCATATGATGGTCACTATTTTCAAAAGGCTCCATGCCCCATAGGTATTCATTAGCCTTTTCTCATGACACAGCACTAAATCTGAAATGACCCCATCAGTAGTTGGCTCCTCAATGTACTGTTGTTGAAGCCCGTCTTGTTTACCCTCCAGGAGTTCACCCTCCACAGCATTAGTGCTGACATAGTTAATCCAGTCTATGTTTATTATTAGTTTATATCCAGTTATATACTATCCATTATTAGTTTATTATCATGTTGCACGAATCTCCAATGTCTTGATTTGTAGTGCATCAACTTGAGTAGCATAGCTTCGTGTTCTATTAAAACAACGCCCATCAATGTTTGCTTCTCCTGATTTTTTCTTCACTCACCCAAGCTGACTTTTTATCTTAAAACAACGAACTATGGATAATGAAGACCTGAAACAAAAACAGAAATTACTGAAGAAACTGAGCAGGTCTGGCAGCATCTGGGGAGAGGAATCAGAGTTAATGTTAACAATTACAAGGCTGTTCTGAAGAAGGGTCACTGAATGCTACCAGACCTGCTGAGTTTCTCTAGTTTCAAAATATCGCTCCTTTGAAGCTCCTTTCTCATTAATGTAGAGATATTCTCCCTTATTATGAGTGCTGGCTGGCCTCCTTCCCTTTTCGCCTTTCCTTCCTAAATGTCACATAGCCTGGCATTTCCAATTCCTAATCTTGGTCACCCTCTAGCCGTGTCTCTGTAATGGCAACTAAATCAGTAACATTTACCTCAAGATCTACATCTAAGTCTTTTATAATCTTTTTATCAATGCTATGTGCATCTAGTTGAGTGCCTGTTAATTCAGTTTTTTTAATGTTATTGTCGATTGTGATCTTACTTGATGTTTATCTCTGTTCTGTCTTTCTTCTATTTTTATTTTCTTCATTTCTATTTCCTTTAAGCAGTTTTGCTTCCTTCAGTCGGAGCTCTCTGTCAGGTCCGTATTCCCATCATCTTTGTATAAACCCTTAGCACCATCATTATTGAATCATGTGAGAATGTCTGTTCCGTCCTGCTAAGCTGTAGTTTGTTCATTTTGTCGAAATCCCACCTTCTCCACAAGGGTGGGATGAAGGGGAACCCAATGCCTCAGAAATCTGCCCTCCCTCCAATACCAGTTTCCGAGTCATGTGTTCAGTTGCTCGGCTGTCTGATTTATGGGTGGCACGGTGGCACAGTGGTTAGCACTGCTGTCTCACAGCGCCTGAGACCCGGGTTCATTTCCCGACTCAGGCGACTGACTGTGTGGAGTTTGCACGTTCTCCCCGTGTCTGCGTGGGTTTCCTCCGGGTGCTCCGGTTTCCTCCCACAGTCCAACGATGTGCGGGTCAGGTGAATTGGCCATGCTAAATTGCCCGTAGCGTTAGGTAAGGGGTAAATGTAGGGGTATGGGTGGGTTTCGCTTCGGCGGGTCGGTGTGGACTTGTAGGGCCAAAAGGCCTGTTTCCACACTGTAAGTAGTGGGCGGCACGGTGGCACAGTGGTTAGCACTGCTGCCTCACAGCGCCTGAGACCTGGGTTCAATTCCCGACTCAGGCGACCGACTGTGTGGAGTTTGCACATTCTCCCCGTGTCTGCGTGGGTTTCCTCCGGGTGCTCCGGTTTCCTCCCACAGTCCGAAGATGTGCGGGTCAGGTGAATTGGCCATGCTAAATTGCCCATAGTGTTAGGTAAGAGGCAAATGTAGGGGTATGGGTGGGTTTCGCTTCGGCGGGTCGGTGTGGACTTGTAGGGCCAAAGGGCCTGTTTCTACACTGTAAGTAATCTAATCTAATTTCTGTGGGGCTGGAGGTGTTCCTGAGATTGCTGTTTTAGATGTTTGCTTTCAGTCTCCTTCCTAGCTCCCTGCAATCCTGCTTTCAGGATCTCATGCACATTTCAGGATCTCATAGCAGCAGGGAGATGGAAGAAAGCATCGGTCGGGAGATTTTGGAAAAGTGTGGCCGTAGTAGGGTTGTTGTAATGGGTGACTTTAACTTTCCCAATATTGATTGGAACCTTCTTCGAGCAGAAGATCTAAATGGAGCTGTTTTTGTAAGGTGTGTTCAGGAGGGTTTCCTAACTCAGTACGTTGACAGGCCGATGAGGGGAGAGGCCATTCTATACTTGGTGCTCGGAAATGAGCCGGGGCAGATATCAGATCATGTGGTGGGAGAGCATTTTAGTGATAGTGACCACAACTGCCTCACATTCTTCATAGCTATGGAGAAGGAGAGGATTAGGCAAAATGGGAGGATATTTAATTGGGGAAGAGGAAACTATGATGCGATTATACATGAGTTAGGAAGCATGGATTGAGAGCAATTGTTCCATGGTAAAGGCACTATAGACATGTGGAGATTGTTTAAGGAACAGTTGTTGCAAGTGATGAATAAATATGTCCCTCTGAGACAGTGGTAAGATAAAGGAACCTTGGATGACGAGAGCGGTGGAGCCTCTCGTCAAAAAGGAAAAAAGGTAGCTTACATAAGGTGGAGGAAGCTAGGGTCAAGCTCCGCTCTAGAGGATTACAGGCAGGCGAGGAAGGAGCTCAAAAATGGTCTGAGGAGAGCCAGGAGGGCGCAGGAGAAAGGCTTGGCAGAACGGATTAGGGAGAACACAAAGGCATTTTACACTTGTGTGAGGAATAAGAGAATGGTCAAAGAAAGAGTAGGACCGATCAGGGATAGCATAGGGAATTTGTGTGTGGAGTCTGAGGAGGTAGGGGAAGCCCTAAATGAATTTTTTGCTTTTGTCTTTACGAAAGAAACAAACTTTGTCATGAATGAAACCTTTGAAGAGCAGGTGTGCATGCTGGAATGGATAGAGATAGAGGATGCTGATGTGCTCAAAATGTTGTCAAACATTAAGATTGACAAGTCGTCAGGCCCGGACCAGATTTGTCCTCGGCTGCTTTGGGAAACGAGAAATGCAATTGCTTCGCCACTTGCGAAGATCTTTGCATCCTCGCTCTCCACTGGAGTCGTACCTGAGGACTGGAGAGAGGCAAATGTAATTCCTCTCTTCAAGAAAGGAAATAGGGAAATCCCCTGCAATTACAGACCAGTAAGTCTCACATCTGTCGTCTGCAAGGTGTTAGAAAGGATTCTGAGGGATAGGATTTATGACCATCTGGAAGAGCATGGCTTGCTTAAATGCAGCCAACACGGTTTTGTGAGGGGCAGGTCATGCCTCACAAATTTTAACGAGTTCTTTGAGGATGTGACTAGAAAAGTTGATGAGGGTCGAGCTGTGGATGTGGTGTACATGGACTTCAGCAAGGCATTTGATAAGGTTCCCCATGGTAGGCTCATTCAGAAGGTCAGGAGGAATGGGATACAGGGAAATTTAACTGTCTGGATACAGAATTGGCTGGTCGACAGAAGACAGTGAGTGGTAGTGGAAGGAAAATATTCTGCCTGGAAGTCAGTGGTGAGTGGTGTTCCACAGGGCTCTGTCCTTCGGCCTCTACTGTTTGTAATTTTTATTAATGACTTGGATGAGGGGATTGAAGGATGGGTCAGCAAGTTTGCAGACGACACAAAGGTTGGAGGTGTCATTGACAGTATAGAGGGCTGTTGTAGGCTGCAGCGGGACATTGACAGGATGCAGAGATGGGCTGAGAGGTGGCAGATGGCATTCAACCTGGATAAATGTGAGGTGATACATTTTGGAAGGTCGAATTTGAAAGCTGAGTACATGATTAAAGATCATGATTAAAGGATTCTTGGCAGTGTGGAGGAACAAAGGGATTTTGGTGTGCAGATACATAGATCCCTTAAAATGGCCACCCAAGTGGACAGGGTTGTTAAGAAAGCATATGGTGTTTTGGCTTTCATTAACAGGGGGATTGAGTTTAAGAGTTGTGAGATCTTGTTGCAGCTCTATAAAACTTTGGTTAGACCGGACCTGGAATACCGCGTCCAGACCTGGTCCCCCTATTAGAGGAAAGATGTGGATGCTTTGGAGAGGGTTCAGAGGAGGTTTACCAGGATGCTGCCTGGACTGGAGGGCTTATCTTATGAAGAGAGGTTGACTGAGCTAGGACTTTTTTCATTGGAGAAAAGGAGGAGAGGGGACCTAACTGAAGTGTACAAGATAATGAGAGGCATAGATAGAGTTGATAGCCAGAGACTATTTCCCAAGGCAGAAATGGCTAAAACGAGGGGTCGTAGTTGTAAGCTGGTTGGAGGAAAGTATAAAGGGGATGTCAGAGGCAGGTTCTTTACACAGAGCGTTGTGAGAGCATGGAATGCGTTGCCAGCAGCAATTGTGGAAGTAAGGTCATTGGGGACATTTAAGAGACTCCTGAACATGCATATGGTCACAGAAATTTGAGGGTGCATACATGAGGATCAGTGGTTGGCACAACATCGTGGGCTGAAGGGCCTGTTCTGTGCTGTACTGTTCTATGTTCTATGTCCTATTTTGACTGAAGTCATTGGTACCAATGTGGACAATGACTCTGTTGTTAACCCTCTTGTAGAAGCATGTCCTGCAGCTATTCCGTGACATTCCTGAACCCTGGCACCGGTGGGAGGTAACTAGCCTGGAGTCATGTTTATAGATACGGAAACAGAAACACCGGCCTGCTTGTCCCTGATTAATGAACATCCCCTATCATGGCTGCTCTTCTCCCTCCTGTACAGCTGATCCATCCTGATTCTGAACGTACTTCTCCGAGAAACCCAAATGGCATCACCAGTATCCAAAACAGATAAGTAATTAGTGAGTGGGACCTCCAGGAACTGCTGCTGTATTTGTTCAGTTCTCTTGGACTTCCTGGCCCTTTTCTCCTAGTCTGCAGTATGTCCACCTCCCTATGTTATCCACATTGCTCTCAGCTATGTTGCTCAAGTAATGCCCATTAGTTCTTATATATTACAGGACATGCATTCCACACCACCAAGCTGATCTGCTGTGTCTTGTTTTTTACTTCACTTATGTTAACTTGATTTTATTTGACCTTAACGATAGTTGAAAGGTTTATTAAGTTAAACCTTGCTAATACTTAAAAGTCCAACTAATGTTCAACACTCCTTACAAGTTGCAGTAAGCACCAAATTGTTGAATCACCTCTTTCTTCTTTGCACCAAATTCCCACGTGAACCTAATCAGCTGGTCACTTGCCTACATTTAACTCAGAGATGGTCTCCTGACTGTTTGACACTTCCTGTTGGTGTTGACAACCATGTCATCTGGCAAATAGGCTGCCACAGTGCACTAATGTTTTTCTAACTAAAAATCTCTCATCCAATGAAGAACAATTCATAATATGCAGCAGCATGGTGACTCAGTGATTAGCACTGCTGCCTCACAACGTCAGGGACCCGGGTTCAATTCCAGCCTTGGATGAATATCTATATGGAGTTTGCACATTCTCCCCGTGTCTGTGTGGGTTTTCTCCGAGTGCTCCGGTTTACTCCCACAATCCAGAGATGTGAAGGTTAGGTGAATTGGTCTTGCTAAATTACCCAAAATGTTCAGGTATGTGTAGGTTAGGTGCATGTTTCCACACTAAGGGTTCTATGATTCTATATTTTTGCCGTGTGTGAAGTGGTGAGTGGATTGGAGAACACTGTGCTAAACTACATATTTAAATTTATTTTGGATAGCTGCTGAAAGATATCAGTTATATAGTTGCATATGATACCAAAAAAGCTTATTCACAAAAACTCCAGATTTGTTATGCAATCAGTGCAAACTTTGGATGTTCACATCGCTATTGGACACAGTGACTTTGTAATATAAGCCAACACCAAAAACAAGTGTCCATAATGCGACCGGATTACCACATCACTTGTAGCAGAACTCGTCTCTCACTGGTCTCTTCTGCCATTGGTTAAAGTGAATATCTATTTCATGTCCAATGGATATGCTGTGTTCACCTTGTCGAGATGGAAGGATACTACTGCCGCCGCTGACATCTGCCCAGTGTTTAAAATGTTTAAAGGCCCTATTGTTCAGATCCCAAATAAGCCTCTTTTATACTGACACAGCTTTCGTCCTGATTCTGAGACAGTTGTTTGTGCACCAGCTGCCAGCAATTATAGTGTCAAATCTGGTTCCCTTGTTTAGTGGTAGATGTGCACATCCAGTTTTCAGAATTTCCCAAAGAATGCTGCTGGGATAAAGGTGTCGGAGTTAGTCATTCAAACAATGGGAGCCTTTGGTGAAGTGGGGTTGCCTGCAGGAAGACAGAAAGAAGAATGTATCCACTTGCATATTTAGACAGTGTCCTATTTCCCATTTGTGGCTATATGTCATGTCCTGTATTATAATTATCCTGGGGCATTTTATTACATTAAAGATGCAATAAAAATATAAGTTGTAACTGCCTCCAAGGCTCAGCATTCTTGAGGTCCTGTTATCACTGAAATAATTTTGCACAACGGAGCTAAATTCCTGTAAGAAATAACATGGTTCAATTAGTTGAATACTAGAATAAATTTATAGTCTGTTCATACCTGAATTGCTACTGTTATTAGAATTGATAGGAGTAGTTACTTGGTATTTTTAAAACAAGAAGTCTTCAGTGCGTGATATCTTGTAAGTGCTATTCATGTTTTCACTCCGGAAAGCTCAAAGGATTATATTCCACTGGTAATTACAGTAGCCTCCAGTTTATATTTCACCTGCTATTCTGCTTCCTGAGATTCCATAAGAACTGGCAGCTTCCATTTAGGATATATAGAAGTCTCCCTCAGAAAAATAGAGTTACAGAACAGCAAACCAGTCAAATAATTAAAGATAGTGCTTTTGAACCTTCACTGTTCTGCAGTAATGTTTTGATTGTTTAAAGTTCCTTGACCAGATTAAATACTTGCCATCAGTATGTTATAAGTTAATGCAAGCAGTGTGTAATTGAGTGTTCATGAAGGCGGAGGTTTGAAACTAAAATCTGTTAATTGAACTTGAATGGAATTTTTAAAATATATTGTTATTAACAACCCTGACATAGTTTACTGCTATAAATGTGAACATCTGCCATTTTCTAGATCTTTTGTACTGTGCCCATCTGGACAGGGTTTTGTTGCAATCCATATCATTGGCATTCATCTTGTTCACTTTTCTGCCTCACTGGCTGTTTTGATCCCTTTGTGCAGTTCTTTAAATCTATCTAATATTATTTCACCTCAAGACTAAGGAAAATTAATAATTTCCATGACAAAAGGGGCTTAATTGTTTTAAAAGTGCAAATCATAACCACGGTAATTTTGGCTGCTGTATTCATACACAGTTTGCTCGGTAATTATAGAGCCATTCATTTCTTCCATTGTTTGTGATTCTAATTTGACACTAAATATTTCAGATTCAGCTCACTAATTACTGACTTTGTTAATGAATGTCTTTTCTAAACCAAATAGGATTGCACTTTGTAGTGGAAGGGAAGATCGTTCCATTTGGAAGATTTGTTGTGGCAATAATATGGAATAATACTGTTACCAAACTATAAATCAAGTGATTTGTCATATGGCAAATGTAGTTAAACAACATAAGGTAGGGAATGAAATTGGCAAGTACTTATCAAGTAATCTTGTATTTATGGAAAACTGACAGGCACTGTATTAATTTCAGAGTGGTGCTGTAAAACCCTGATTACAGATAGGTTTCTCATGCATTATTATAGACTTTTGGTGGACAGTGACTGCAGGACTCAATTTCTGAAAAAGGTTGAAGGTTCACTTAATTAAAATCTAAGAAGAATAATGAAGTTGCTTGTCTAAACTTTTTTGTCACACCAAAGGTATCAATATACTGAGACCTCTTGTTCAACATATACTGAACTGCATTTTTGTGGATTTCTTGATAAACCTAAAATATTGATTCACACTGAAGCTATTAAATATGGCTTGGGTAAATGTTAACTTACTACGGTACAGATGTTTTGAAACAGAATTTAGGTATGCTAAAATAATTACGATCAACTTTCATAAATTGAAACCTTGATTAGAACTTTGATTTTTATAGATTCCGTCTGAATTGAGTTCCTGCACCAAATCAGAAATTCCTGTTAATGAATTCACAAAGTAGCTTCACAAAGGGGTGGCACGGTGCCTTGCAGCACCAGGGACTCGTGTTCATTTCCAGTCTTGGGCGACTGTCTGTGTGGAGTTTGCACATTCTCCCTGTGTCTGTGTGGGTTTCCTTCGGATGCTCTGTTTCGCTCCCACAGTCCAAAGATGTGCAGCGTAGGTGAGTTCGCCATGCTAAATTGCCCATAGTGTTCAGGGATGTGTAGGGTAGATGCATTAGTTAGAGGTAAATGTAGAGTAATAGGGTAGGAGAATGGGTCTGGGTGGGATACTTTCCAGAGGGTCAGTGTGGACCTTTGGGCCAAAGGGCCTGTTTCCACACTGTAGGGATTCTATTCTATTCTATACAAATGTTGTTGAATAATTACAAGTGAAAAATATGAACTCCGATAGTTTTTTCCATAATAATATGATTGAGCCATCTGAATTAATTTTGGAGATTCTCTGAAATAATTTAATGCTATGTTTAAAGCTTGCTGTTAAATGTGTAGGGTTCAAATGAAAAGTGTATTAGGTAGTTAGTATATTACAGAAAATAAGTTTGTTCTAGCTGCTGAGGGCATAATTTGTTGAAATGTAAATAGCTCACAGCAAATTTATTTTTTAAAAACTGTGTAGAAGCTAATAGCTGTAAATATCATATTTTATTGACGCGGGCAGTTATTTATTTGAAAAATTTTAACATTATATTTGAAAGATTTGTTATAAAAAGTGACCAAACTAGGTCTTGTGAAAGTGTTTTTGATTGTATTCCTCAGAGATACAGTACTGATGGACATTTTGACTGGCATACCAAACTATTTCACTAATCATAATGACCAGGTCCTTTAAGGGAAATGATTTGCCTTTTATTTGTAAAAAGGAGTTGAAATGCAACAAATATTCATTGAAAAGTTGCATGCTGGCCTCTGAATCACTGAAGTATCATCAAGAGGAGTTCTGTGTTTGTATTAACAAAACTGGAAAACACATCTAATCAACTGCCACTGGAAATTTAAGTCTATTGTGGCAATATTTTCCGGTACAGATATTTAACTAAAGTCAGTTAACTGAAGGCTCCACGTAGAGGCTATCTGATTCTCAAATGGGGAATTGAAGCCATTCGTAAACAAAGCCTCATTGACATAAAAGGGAAGGGAGTTCTGTTTGGTGTGATGACAGTAAAGGAGTGCTTGTTGGGATTTACTGGGATTGTATTCTGCTCTGTGTTTGGAAATCTTCAAATTTGTGTTATATGCAAATAGTTTTATTCATCCTATTCCATCTTCATTTATTTTGTGTAAGAAGCTTGTTTTGTTGTTAAACCTGAAGCTGCAGCATTGTAAGTCTCTTCGTGAAAGACAAACTCTCAATAAGTTCAAAAATAAATCTATCAAGCCAAATTTCAGTCTGAAACCTGACTTGTCCAATACCACCAACCATTAAGAGCCTATAAGCACCCCCCACCCCAAACCTACCCCCATCTCCACCCAAAAGGATCTGCTGTGGAGCCTTCACTATCCCCAGGGCATTAGGGAAGTGATGCTGACTGAGGCTGGGACCACTGAAGCCACTGGACCCAGTGGTAAGCATTGTAATCACAGCCGTCTCCTGGCCCTGGTGATAACCTCTGTAATATTAAAACTTCTAAAAACATTGCAATCTCATTTATATCAAATAACATAAATCTAAAAATTCTGAGAATCATTGTGTTCTATTGACATATTCTTTCCAGGTATAAGACTAAATATCTCACTTGGTAAGGCAGTACCATTACTGATGTAAGCTGTGAAGCAAATGGTCACTCATCTGTAACTCCTCACTTTAGATACAATCAGTGATTTTCACTCTTGGGAACCCATTCTCATCCACATCATTGCTTTTAAATAATTTGTGCTAGTGCGAGTGTTGTTATGGGAAAAATGTTTGTAGCTTCTGTGTGATTTTTTTTAAACTTTGTATGCCCCAGTCCAACACCGGCACCTTCAAATCATTAGCCTGAGAATCTTTCTACTGCTAATCTTATTCTGAGGGTTAGTTGGTTAATTTATCTTTATGTAGCGAGAGACTGAGGGGAAATGCGACATTGCCAATCATAATAGGCAGTATATTGTAAACAAAGCCCTGTTTCAAGAAAGAAATGGCAAAACAGGTACAACAGCTATAGATCCACGAACCTTACCAGCTACTCTAATGTGATTCTTTCAGAATAACATTTAGATTTCTTTGTGTGATTCCCTTGTAGACAACAGCCAGCTTTAATTCTGAAGAGGATCATTCTGTTTAAACGACCTCTTTGATTTTTTTGGAGGAAGTGAAATCCCTTCAATGTGATGTAGCTAGATTGCCACAAAACATTTGTGCAATTGTACATGAAAGGATTTTGTAGCAATTAAGCTCTAAGGTGTGTGGATTTTGTGGCAAATCATAAAAAAAAGACAGTTGGCTGGACTACATCAAGCAATAGGCAAATACTTAGAGAAGTTATTTCAAATTGTTTTGGACAAAATGGAGTTTATACACAATAGGGCATAGGAGGCCAACAAAGAGTGCATTGGATTAGTTGAATCTGAAGGTTACAAAGATATGCCGAAAGATTTCAATAACAGCAGAATTAAACTGGGAGAGTGAGGTGGAGATCAGCGGAATAGCAGGTGTGCAGGCAAGTCCTCTTGGTCACTGAGGATCGAGGCTTTACACCACTCTTCAGGATTAACAGGTGCTGAGACTAAATAGTCTGATACAGCGTGAAGGAGTCATTTATTCCAGAGAGAGAAAGAGAGAATTTGATTGGATTAATGTTGACCCACGGTAATTGTGACTCATCTAAGACTGTGTGTTGGACAGGCATTCTGTTACCACAAAGCCATTCCAGGGGTTGCAGTGAGTAATAGAGAGAAAGCAGGTTATCCAACCACTGAAGCAGTGATATCCAAATTAAATGACTGACTAACCATAGGTGTAACTTAAACAACACCATTTTAGTTACATGTGGCAGTGGTTTAAAGTCTCTTCCACAAACAGCAGTAGATTCTAGATCAGTTGTTAATTTTGAAGCTGAGAGAGAATCTTTTTGATAAGCGAAAGTATTGAGGCCACAGTTCAACCATGATCTCATTGAATGGTGACATGGATTCAAGTGGCTGAATGGTCTACTCCTGTTCCGTATCGCTGAGAATGTTGACTGAAATAATGAGATATACCAGAGCTACATTTGCTCTCACTTTATGATAGGCCATCGTCATAGAATCTCTACAGCGTGAAAGCAGGCCATTTGGCTCATCCACACTGATACTCCAAAGAGTATCCCATCTAGACCTATTCCTCAACTATATATTTACCTCGTGACTAATGCATCTAACCTACATATCTCTGAACACTATTGGCAATTTAACATGGGCAATTCACCTAATCTGCAAATCTTTGGATTGTGAGATGAACCCAGTACACTCAGAGAGAATGTGCAAATTCCACACAGTCCGAGGCTGGAATCGAACCCGGGTCCCTGGTGCTGTGAGGCAGCAATGCTAACCACTGAGGCACCGTGTCAGGACTTGCTTATTTCTTCATTCTGAACTGAAGCACCTATTTAGTTTGGTTCAGCTGACCAAGCCAGTTGCTCCCTTCTCTGTAGATTATTAAAGTTGGTATAGCAGGACAACTGTGAGAGTCCAAGGTAATCAGGTAGCATCAACATGGCTTTGTGAAAGCAAATCATGTTTCTAAGCTCATGGTATTAGGGTAACATATTAGCATTGAATGACAACTGACGGAAGACAAGTAGGCTTGAATGAGCCATTTTCTGGTTGGCAAGGTGTAACGGGTCATGTGTCATAAGCATCAGTATTGAGGCCTCAGTGCTGTACAAATTATCTGAATGACTTGGATAAAGGGATTGATTGGTGTAGTTAGTAAGTTATACTGATGACACAGAAATAAAAGTAAGTAACCTAGAGGTCACAAGGCTGCAAAAAGGTATTGATCAATTTGGTAAGTGAGCAAAGGTCTAGCAATTTGAAGTGTAAGGTGGGAAGATGTGAATTCTTTACTCTGGCAGGAAGAATAAAAAAAGCATGAGAGATTACTGAACTCTGAGATGAAGAGGGATCTGATGTCTGAGTGCAAGATTTGCGAAAGGTCAGTCATGGAAGTACAGCACATAATTAAAAAACCTAATAGAATGTTGTCATTCATTATGCGAGGAATTAAATACAAAAACAGGGAGGTTATGTTTCAGGGCACTGATGAGGTCACACCTGGAGTATTGTGTGCAGCACTGGCCTCCTTATTTAAGGAAGGATTTGAGTTCAGTGGAAGCAGTTCAGAGAAGGTTTATTCAACTAATGTTTGGAATGAGTGGATTGTGTTATCATAGAATTCCCACAATGCGGAAGGAGGCCATTCAGCCCATCGAATTTCCGCCAACCCCACAAAGAGTATCCCACTCAGATCCCACTCAGTCCCAGCCCCCTACCATATCCTGTAACCCCACATTTACCATGGTTAATCCACCTAGCCTACACTTCCCTGAACATTTTGGACTGTACTGCCCCTCTTGAGGAAAGTTTAGATGAACTCAGTGGTTTCCATGAGTTTAGTGGAATAAGAGGTAAATTCATTGGAACATACAAGATATTGAGAGGTTTGTTAGGACACATATGGGGCGAATGCTTCCTGTTATGAGAGAATCTAAAACCAGGGGCCATTGTTTCAAAATAAAATATTGACATTTAAGACTGGTGTGGAGAAATAACGCACAGAAAATTGATAGACTTTGGGACGCTTGCCCTTCTGTTTTAAAAACATCTTTAAGGCAGAATTGGTAGATTCTTGATGAACAAGGAGCTGAATGGCAATTGGTATAGAAAAGAATGTGGAACTGTGTTTGCAGTCAAATCAGCGATGAATTTATTCAGTGGTGGAACAGGCTGGAGGGATGGGGTGGCTTAAACCTGGCAAGCTGAAGTTTAAACTTCTTCAGTTACCTAAGTTACGTACCAATTTAGCAGACAATCAATAAGTGGCAACCAAGAATGAAAAGCATGCTTAATCATTTAAAAAAGACACATTCACTCTGTTTTTCATCTTACCAACAAATGCCCTGAAGGCTAAACTGTACACATACGTGCTGCAACATTATCAAGGTTCTGAGCACGTTGAATGTATCCATTATTATTTATTGTTTACAAATTAAACAGCCTATTTAGCCACATCTGAAGTCCCAGTTAACCACAATGTTAGCTGCTAAAGTACAGCAAACCACTGCATAAACCGATTTGTGGTTTGTTTGGCAAAATTGGGTGAGTGCTGGATTTGCAGGTCCTTGGTTGTTTGAGGTTTGGCAGCTATATTCTCTAAATCATCGCCAATTCCAAGCACAACTGTTAGTCACACTCCTATCAGTTGGTATAAGATTCCTGTGTGAAAACTATACTTATTTCTCGAGCGTGATGATGAGTTTATCTGAAGAATATAAATCCTTGTTTAGCCTTATAATGGTGGTACTAAAAATATTTGAGAGATTTAGGTAGGTCCTGTTGTGCTTTGATTTTTCATCGCTGAGGAGGAGAAAATTAATTTTATGGTCAAGAAGTGGAATGTATATTTGCCTGTAAGCAATCCACATTCTGTTGGGGGCCACATAATTAATCTTCTCTCCCACGAGCTATTGGTTAGTTTCTGCAGGGAGACCTGAGTTCGTCTCAGAGATACCACACATTCCAAGCAGTGCAGGATGTAACTTGGCCTGGTTTGCTGAAAAATGGCAGTTCCAGTAACTTAACAGGAGTGATGAGGTTGCATTTTTTAAACACGTTATTACAGATGCAATAGTCTCTGGAAAGATCTTAATTAAATTATCCTAAAAATCTTAATTCATTGCATTACCAAAACATGAAAAAATTGTAATCCAAGATAATATAATTCTTCTAACTTTATTCCTGCTAGTGCATCAATCAGTTGTTGCTATAATTGGACTTCACTAACGATATTAAACAGTGTGGCCCCTAAGGTAGTCATTGTAGCTGCTATATTTAAATGTTCACCGATGAATTATAAAACAGCTTCATAATTAGAGTGTGATGTGATTTCAGCAGTGGTCCCAGAATGCTTAGGAATTGTATGCCAATGCTTCTTTTTATTTGGTTGAGGAAGAGAACTTCTTTTCCCCTCAACAGCTGATGCTGCAATCCATTTGATCTATGTCAAATTATGAAATATGCTTACCTTTTTATTTCTATAATTAGAAAAAAGATGCCCCTTTTGTCCTGGACCTTTTTAATTGGAGGGGTGAGTGTATGTGTGTGGTGTTGGGGCTGGATGGTGGCAGAGTTGCCTGGAGGAGGACAAATGAGATGCAAGTTTCAGGGCATCATGTATTCTTAGCAGCCTTATATTTCATGTATTAGCCAATTGGGAATGTTGACAGGCTGTTCACCGTGGAGTCAATTTGTAGCTGCCCAGTCGTGACATGACTTGCCAGGCTCTAATTTTCTGTCTGCTTATGTATACTCCCCAGCAGTGAGTCACTGAATGGTGCTTGGGAGTAGAAACTGGTTTATTTGTCCCCACAGACTAATTTAAATGTTGCAACTGGTTGCACGACGGCCAATACATCCCAAATTTTCTACATCATATGCACAGGACAGGTATAATATTAAAATGGCTATTGGCCCTGAAAAGATCTCCTAGGATCTGTGCAGGGGTGGGAGAAGATTTGCAGGGGGATTGTGTCAGTGGTGGGGGCGGGATCAAAGGAGGTTTTCCTAATCTTGCTCCCCCCCACTCCCCACCTCCACCCCCAATGTATTCACATCCTGGCTTCCTCTTCTACCCATGCCCCCACTCCTCCAGTTTTCTCCAGTGTCCTGATCTTAACTGACTCCTCTTATTACCTATTAACCAAGCAGCCCTGTACTCTGCGCCAACACGGCTATAGCTGAGGTATAGGTACCATTGTACCTGTGTTTTGCATCAGTCGAGATTGCATAATGATGGCAAAAGCCATCTTTGCCATGGGTAGCTCTTATCCCCCAGTAGCCAGCCTTGTATGGCTCCTGGACCCTTAAATGTACCAGTTACATGGGGGTGTACAAGGCTGTTGGAGTCATGACAGTCACTATACCCTTCTCGAGCAACTAGGGATGGTCTAGAAGTGCTGGGCTAGCGAGCAACATCCACATCCCATGAGTTAATAAAAAATGTGCTGGGGTAGTGTATAAGCATGTCCAGGAAGTGGTAACTAATCACCGATCATTATTTGGCATTAATTGAATGGACCCCTTTCATGTCGATGAATTGCAATGAACTTATGTTATGGTTTGGTCCTGTTAATGCCATGTGTCTGCATTTGCCATCTTGGAAATGGAGTTGGGATGAGATGCATTCTGTGGGGTCTTGCCCTCCAAACTTGTCCTGGATTGGGTGCTCCTTGTCATTTAGTGTGGCCCGCTGCTGCCCTTGCGGTTGCTGATGGCCTCCCTGGTCCCCCACACCTAGCATCACTACCTTTAGCTGACAGTCGTGGCAAGGCATGGATACTTGGAGCAAACGAGCAGCTCAGAGCTGTAACCTGGCCCAGTTCATGAGCTTGGGTGCCTGCCTGACTCTGTGCACAAAGTGTCCTTGCAGCAGCTTTTCAATGCTAGTTGCCAGTGTGCACTGAGAATTCACAAGATCGAGTTGCTCCTGGTAGATGGTTGGATAGGAGGCTGCATTTTAATGAAGTGAGATCTGCAGTTAATAAGTAACAAGCCCCTTTAATAGGCAATGTGCTGCTCCCTAGTAAGAATCCAGCCTTGACATCCAGAACCTGCTTAAAAGATGGAGCGAATTGCTCCCAAAGACAAGGTAGGCTTTGCTGGACTTCTTGCATAGTTCTGCCATATTTCGCACCATAGTCCACATTGTTCCTGCCCCTATAAAATTATTCCCTAGTGTTGCTTTTCAGTTTATTCTTTCTATGCCAGTCATTTATTCTAAGTGAGAATATACTGTGGTGTGAAAATATCCATTAGGTTTCACAATATATGCTAATTGGCCGACACTTTTTGACTTTAGGTGCAGTTAGGAGTGCTTATGTGATTCTGGTGTGAGTTTTTAAATGAATTTTCTTCCTGGGTTTCATCAACTGAGTTGTTTGGATATTAATCTAGGCTTAGCATTGATGCATACTGACCTCTGACCACTTGCTATTCCGATGATGATACAGCACAGATCTACAACATTGTGCTATGCAGAATATTTGATCATCAATGCTTGCCCTCCTATATTAATCCCTTTTGTAAATTAGTATTTATCTCTGCTTTTTACAGAAGAACTGATTAAACTGCTTTGGTTCCTCTGTAGGACAGCACTCTGCTGCTGTTTTTTTTAAATCACTGGAGGCCAAATCAAATTATGATGTTCTTCTTTTTTAATATAATCTTGCATGAGATATAAATGCCATTGGCAAGACCAGCATTTGTTTCTTGTCCCTAATTTCTCTCAAGAAAGTGGTAGTGTGCTGTTTTAATGAACTGCTGAAGTCTATGTGCTATGGGTGAAGCTAGAGTGTTGTGTGTTTGTTCAAGTTACTCTCCTAAGATCTGAGCATGAATTCTAGCTGTTTCAAAAGAAACATTAAGTAGGTGCCTTGTCTACTTTCTTAGGTGCCTGTGAATGATCTGATGAACTTGAAGGCTGGAGGTATTCCCTTTGTGTCAAATCAGTAGTAACTCCTTTATAAACTGAAAGACAATTACCTGTTTTTTACTGTGTAGATTGGAGTGACAACTTTTCAAGACGTTCGCTAGAGTGTCAAGAATACTTGGTGTTAGAGGAAATGGAGATTCATCTCTTTAATAGTGACATGCATCAGATTTGCTCGGTTGAAGCAAATTTCAGATTGCAAGTGTCGGCTTTGGTGAAAACTGTTAAGGGAAGACAACAGAAATTTGGGTTTTTCACTCTGGAAGCAAATAGTTTGGTAAACATTACAGAGGCATGTAGACCAGACTTTTGCTTATTAGTGAGTGTACGTACAATTTTAAAATGTACGCTTGACTAAAACAGGCCTGGTGCAAACAAAATACATTTCCTGGTCATTTTGAGTGATGTGAAAACTTAAACTTGTTTTCTGAAGATTAGAGATTCCTCCATTCAACCGTAAGCAATGTTTATGTTTCAGCACAAAGCCTATATGTGGATAGATTGTAGAAGCTGGAGTTACTCTACAAATCTTCTCTCCATCTTCAAGGTCACAAGGGCTCCAGATGGAGCAAATTGAGAGAAATTGTTGTGTTCATGGAATGGTTGAGAACATGGGGACACAGAGTTAAGGAAATTGTTTGATTGGCTGAAGATACAAAGGAGACATGAAGAGGAGCCTTTGAATGTTTAGTTTCTGGAATGCATTGCCTAAGAGTTTGGTGGAGGCAGAGTCAAATAGATGTATAGCACGAACCCTTTGGTCCAACTTGTCCATGCTAACCAGATATCCTAACTTAATCTCGTCTCATTTGACAGCACTTGGCCCATATCCCTCTTAAACCCTTCCTATTCATATATCCATTCAGATGTATTTTAAATGGTGCAATTGTACCAGCCTCCACTAGTTCCTCTGGCAGCTAACTCCAAACACGCACAACCCTCTGCGTGAAAATGTTGCCTCTTAAGTCCCTTTTATATCTTTCCCCACTCACCCTAAACCTATTCCCTCTAGTTCTGGACTCCCCCATCCCAGAGAAAAGACTTTGATTTTATAAACCTCTGTATGGTCACCCCATAGCCTTCGATACTCCAGGGAAAACAGCCCCAGCCTGTTCAGCCTCTCCCTATAGCTCAAATCCTCCAACCCTGGCAACATAATTATAAATCTTGTCTGAACCCTTTCAAGTTTCGCAACGTTCTTCCAAAAGGAGGGAGACCAGAATTGTATGCAATATTCCAAAAGTGGCCTAACCAACGTCTTGTAAAGCTGCAACATGGCCTTCCAACTCCTATACTCAATACTCTGACCAATAAAGGAAAGCATACTAGTAATGCTTTCACTATCCTATCTACCTGCGATTCTACTTTCAAGGAACTATGAACCTGCACTCCAAGGTCTCTTTGTTTAGCAACACTCCCTAGGACCTTACCATTAAGTGTATAAGTCCTGCTAAGGTTTGCTTTTCCAAAATACAACACCTCGCATTTATCTGAATTAAACTCCGTCTGCAACTCCTCAGTCCATTGGCCCATTTGGTCAAGATCCTGTTATACTCTGAGATAACCTTCTTCGCTGTCCACTACACCTCCAATTTTGGTGTCATCTGCAAACTTACTAACTATACTCCAATATTCACATCCAAATCACTTATGTAAATGACAAAAAGCAGTGGAACCTAGCACTGATCCTTGTGGCACAGGCTTCCAGTCTAAATAGCAACCCTCCATCACCACCCTCTGTCTTCTTCCTTTGAGCCAGTTCTGTATCCAAATGGCTTGTCCTCTCTGTGTTCCATGAGATCGAACCAGTCTCCCATGGGGAACCTTGTCGAACGCCTTACTGAAGTCTATATAGATTACATCTACCACTCTGTCCTCATCAATCCTCTTTGTTACTTATTCAAAAAACTAAATCAAGTTGATGAGATATGATTTCCCACACACAAGGCGATGTTGTCTGTCCCTAATCAGTCCTTGCCTTTCCAAATACAGGTAAATCCTGTCCCTCAGGATTCCCTCCAACAACTTGCCCACCACCAACATCAGGCTTACTAGTCTATAGTTCCCTGGCTTGTCCTTACAACCCTTCTTAAACAGTGGCACCACATTAGCCAACCTCCAGTCTTCCGGCACCTCACCTGTGACTAGCAATGATACAAATATCTCAGCAAAGGACCCAGCAATCACTTCCCTTCTTCCTACAGAGTTCTAGGGTACATCTGATCAGGTCTTGGGGATTGATCCACTTCTATGCGTTTCAAGACATTCAGCACCTACTCTGATATATGGACATTTTTCAAGATGTCACCATCTATTTCCCTACATTCTATATCTTCCATGTCCTTTTCCACAGTAAACACTGAGGCAAAATACTTGTTTAGTATCTCTCCCATCTCCTGCAGCTCCACACAAAGGCCACCTTGCTGACCTCCCTAGTTACCCTTCTGTCCTTAATGTATTTACAGAATCCCTTTGGATTATCCTCTTACATTGAAGTAAATGCAGTTTAATTTATCTGTGCTACCTCATTCTCTGCTTTGTCCCTGCCTGCCCTGACTATTTGACTCGCTTCCTTTCACAACTGTACCAGTCTCAGATTGATCTCTTTCCTCACTGGGAGCTGTAAGCTCTTCTACACAGGTTCCTCCGAGGTCAGCTGTAAATTTCACTGTTTATTAATTTTTCCTAGATGCGCTCCGATGTCCAGAGATACATGAATTCAAACAGCAAAGGCAATAATTGCGCAGATTCACTGTAGTGTCAGTTAGAATGTGGGTTTCTTTCTCTCTCTCTCTCTCCCCCCACCCCCGCCTCCTGCACAGACCATGTGCTGCCTTTGTCTGTCCTTCTCCCTTTTAGAAGTGCTGTTATTTTGACTTTTCTTTTTCTCCAAAGTTCCATATCAATACAACAGCATATAAAACAGTAATTGCTGCTCCTGGAATTCGAGGAAATTTCCTCCAAACACTTAAAATACCTCAAAAAGGAGTAGCTCTTTGAGCCAGAATATTTTCCTGTCCTCCATCTTGGATAGTCAGATGCATATTTCAGAAAAGAATTGGATAAGTACTGAAGGGAAAACCTTTGCAGGGTTCTGTGGAAAGGGTGGGTAGTGTAACTTGCAAAATTGCTCTGACAAAACGATGGCATTTATTTCAAGGGAACAAATGGCTTCCTGTCCTGGAACTGTTCGATAATGCCATAAGTCTGCGGCTGTACATTTGTACTTTTGATTTCAATTCAATACAATAATTTTTGAGTTGGAAGCTGGGCACTGAGTTTGCTTCCAATGAGAAAGACTCTTCTTTTACAACTGCTTAGAAAATTGCTGCATTGCTTGCTGTTTTTTTTGGAGTAGCAGCAGGAGGAAGAGGCTAATCTTCTGAAACATTGGGAAGCTGAGAGCACCATTTGCTGATGAGGAAGTTGTGAGATGTGAATGGATGTTGCAAGTTGCTCTCAACAAGACACTAAATGAATCATTTACAAATGTTCAGTCAAAGTTTTTATTTAGTTATTGAGCATGTAAATTGCCTCCAGATAGAAAATCCAAACCACCAAAGTTCAGGGTGGGTGGTAGGATAACAGCAACCATCTCCCGGGAACCATACTGTAACAGTGTCCCTAATAATTAGAGCCAGCATTTCATATATGCTGTCTGCTTTTATTTTCTGTTTGACCTTCTCCTTGTCCTGCAGCAAAGCTTTGGAGATCAAAATGGAATGAATTGCTCAAAGTGAATTCAAGCGAGATCCTTGTGTCCTAGTCACACTGCTCACTCTCAGCATGTGCTGACCTCCCAGTGTTGTGGTGATGCTCATGTAGAGAAAATCATGGAAGCGTTATGATGCATAAAGAGGTTGTTCAGCCCATCGTGCCAGCACTGGCTCTCCAAATGAGCATCGTGACTTCATGCCCATCTCCTCCCTTTTCCACAATGTTTGCAGATTGTTTCTATTTAAATAATCATCTCCTGCCCTCTTGAATGCCTGAATGGGACCTACATCCACACTCTTCTGGGCAGTGCATTCCAGACCCAAACCAATCATTGTTTGAAAGAGGTTTTGTTTGTATAACATTTGTTTTCTTTGAGAAATCTGTACCCTCTTGTTCGTGATCCTTTTATGAGCAAGAACAGTTTTTCGCTCTCTAACCTGCCCAGTCGTGTTTGATTTTGAAATATTCTATCGGATCTTCTCTTAGCCTTTATCTCGCCAAGAAAACCAATCCTGATCCCTCTAATCTTTCCTTATAACCAAAATTTCTCATCCCTAGAGCCATTTGTGTAATTCCTGTTTGCACTTTTTACAGTGCATTCACATCCTTTATGTATGAGCTCCTTCGGCTTAAACAAAAACCTTGACAATCCTCTCATCATTTCTCACTACTGGTTTTCCAAATGTTATAGAGTTACAGAGATGTATATCATGAAAACAAACCCTTCACTCAACTCGTCAATGTGGACCAGATATCCCAAATTAATCCAGTTCCATTTCCCAACATTTGGCCCAAACCCCTCTTAAACCTTTCCTATTCATATGCCCATCCAGATGTCTTTTAAGCGTTGTAAATGTACCAACCTCCACCACTTCCTGTGGCAGCTCATTCCATTCCAACATCACTTTGCTAATGAAAACATTACCCCTTAGGTCTCTTTTAAATCTTTTCACCCTCATCTTAAACCTATGCCCTCTAGTTTTGGACACTCCCATTCTGGGGAAAATACCTTGTCTATTTACCCTATTCATGGCCCTCATGATTTTACAAACTATTACGTCACCCCTCAGCCTCTGAAGCTCCAGGGAAAACAGCCCCAGCCTATTCAGTCTCTCTCTATAGCTCAAACCCTCCAACCCTGGCAACATTCTTGTAAATCTTTTGAGTTTCACTACATCTTTCCTTTAGAAGGGAGACCAGAATTGAACATAGTATTCTAAAAGTGGCTCTTAAATAAGTATCAACTACAGTCAGTTCTACTGTAATGTGTCTTTTATTAATGTGAATTGGCTGCACTGCAATAGGTGATTTGGGAACTCTGATTCTAAAACATGAACATGTGAAACGTGTGTTGACTGTAACATGATTAGATCTCCATCACTGTTATTTGTACAGTGTGATTTTTCTATAGCGCGGGATCACAGAGAAATTGAGCAATTGTGTTATAGAAGAAATGACTGTATTCTAAAACCGTGCTGCCTTCAAGCTGCTTCAGGCTTGCTGGTAGTCTCACATTTGTCACTGATTTAATTGCTTCCTATTTCATTGGATTCAAAATCCTCAGCCTTTTTTTCCAAATACCTCCAAGGCATCCTTTGGCATAAATCTTCTGCTTCCTGCAGTTCAGCATCTCAGTCAGTATTTGATGGTAGTCTCCTGTGCACATCGCCTTCTACATTGTTGACAAAGTCTTCCCTGTCAACCTGTGACACCAGGAGCTTGCAGCCAATCTGTCAATCTGAAAAACTGGCTCAACATCTGCCTTTCGATACACCTGCCAGAGGGTGGAGTTGGGGTGCGGTTGGTGGTGATGATGGTGTGGCATTTCATCAGATGCAAGAGTGACAGGCCTTATCATCTTCCACCTTTGAACACTGATGGTGATAAATTCCCTACCAGTGATTTTTATTTGAATCTTAGAATTGTTATGTATGGAATTATAATCTGACTGAGGAGCTGTAGTGTAATCTGAAACTGGATATTATATGATGATTTCAGTAACCATTGTCTAGGTCCCATCATAAGATTATTTCCTTGATGTCATTTCCAGGGAAAGCACATGTTCTTTTCTACAGCCTTGATATTCCAATATTAACTGGCCTCATTGAAGGGAAGCTTTGTCTTTTACCAGCATCCATTATCACAGCGACAGCTGACATACAACACACTCCATTCCTTTTCAGTCTGATGACCTCCATAATGAAATATTAATGCTTGTGATTTAATTACTGCAAGGTTATTGAAAGATCATCAATGTTTGTTTAACAGGAAATAAATACAGGCCGTACATTTTAACTTGGTTAATAATGCAGGCTGCAGGATTGTCTTAAGTTATCAATGGTATTGACTGGATGATGAAAGAAAGTTTCAGAGATTTGTGTCATCCAGACCCTGCAATGTAGTGTGTACTTGAAGCGCATGCGTAATGGCACATGTGATAATTTGTGTATATCAATAGGCTCGTTGGCTGGCATTGTGTTTTAGACAGTGATTAATATATGCCGTCTGATCTGAATTGATTTTCAACTTTATTTCATTGAATTTCAGAGGTAAATGGCCCAACACATTTGTCTTATATTGTCATACAATTGGAACTGTATCCAGGCCTTTTAACCAAAGATAACAATGAGCTGGAGTTGTGAAGGAAATGGATGCAACTATATATTTTTTGCTTCTAAGGGGGTCACATTTACAGTATATAGGTTTCCATTATAGCTATCTTTACAGGATACCATTATAAATAGCGCTATACCTTGTGGTTCCTGGAATTTGAAAATAATCATTTTTAAACAACCATCTTGGAATAATAGAATTACATAACATCCCTCTAATTTTTTTGTGTAAAATGCCTTTAGATGTCAACATAATATTATCTGCTGTGCCTGAAGGAAACAAACATACAATCACCCTCGTAAATTAAACATGTAATTTAGAGCTTAAAACTTTCTAATGTCTTGTTTTCTTTCTCAGTATGCATTACTGACAGTATTGTTCAGTCATTAAGTGTGTGTTTTCATTTTGTGGATTCGGCAAGATCATACTCATTGCTTGTTGTCATGAATGGCTATGCTGTACTCAGGATATTATCCATATTGCTGTTGTTGTAAAAGTTCTGCGTCAAGATGTTAACTCTGTTTCTTTCTCTGCTGGGGATGCTGAGTTTCAAATCTCCAGCATCCACAGTTATAGGGTCATAGAGATGTACAGCATGGAAACAGACCCTTCGGTCCAATCTGTCCATGCCCGACCAGATATCCCAACCCAATCTACTCGCACCTGGCAGCACCCGGCCCATATCCCTCCAAACCCCCTCTATTTATATACCCATCTAAATGCCTCTTAAATGTTGCAATTGTACCAGACTCCACCACATCCTCTGGCAGCTCATTCCATACACGTACTACCCTCTGCGTGAAAACGTTGCCCCTTAGGTCTCTTTTATATCTTTGCCCTCTCACCCTAAACCTATGCCCTCTAGTTCTGGACTCCCCGACCCCAAGGAAAAGACTTTGTCTGTTTATCCAATTCATGCCCCTCATAATTTTGTAAACCTCTATAAGGTCACCTCTCAGCCTCCGATGCTCCAGGGAAAACAGCTTCAGCCTGTTCAGCTTCTCCCGAAAGCTCAGATCCTCCAACCCTGGCAACATCCTTGTAAATCTTTTCTGAACCCTTTCAAGTTTCACAACATCTTTCCAATAGGAAGGAGACCAGAATTGCATGCAATATTCCAACAGTGGCCTAACCAATGTCCTGTACAGCCGCAACATGACCTCCCAACTCCTGTACTCAATACTCTGACCAATAAAGGAAAGCATACCAAACACCTTTTTCACTATCCTATCTACCTGTGACTTCAATTTCAAGGAGCTATGAACCTGCACTCCAAGGTCTTTTTGTCCAGCAACACTCCCTAGGACCTTACCATTAAGTGTATCAGTCCTGCTAAGATTTGCTTTCCCAAAATGCAGCACTTCGCATTTATCTGAATTAAACTCCACCTGCCACTTCTCAACCCATTGGCCCATCTGGTCCAGATCCTGTTGTAATCTGAGGTAACCCTCTTCGCTGTCCACTACACCTCCAATTTTGGTGTCATCTGCAAACTTACTTACTGTACCTCTTATGCTTGCATCCAAATTATTTATGTAAATGACAAAAAGTAGAGGACCCAGCACCGTTCTTGGTTTCATTTTATCTTTTTAAAAACTGCCTTGTAGCCACTCCCAGATACTGATATTTTCTTGGGATTGGTGGTGTATAGATCATTAGGGTTTAGTTACAGTATATTTGTATCTCCTTCGTACATCACAAGACTCCTTAAAGTGATGGAATATTCAAAGGTCAGTTGGGTTTGTTATTCATCTTATCTCCTTGCACACCACATACAGATTTTGTTATTTTCAAGTGTACTACATTAATGGTTTCCCCTGGCGCATAGATCCCAGAGGAGCTTTTTGTTCTCTTCTTGATGTTGTATCATTGAGGCACCTGAATTCGACAAGAGAATGAAATTATCATCGTCTTTTCCTTCGAGGTTTCTATTTTCCAATTCTGAAGGTATTGTTTTAGCTGGGGTGAGATTTGATGGATATTGTTGGCAGACTTCTAGGTGCAGTGCCTGGTGTGAACTGAACATTAATAACTGTCAGGAAATTTATTTGACCATGGATCACAGTAGACTAGTGTATAATTCAGCAGTGCTGATTTCTGCATGTATTCACTTTTGCAATTGTGCTTGTTATTTCAGGTAAAAGTAAGATTACAATTTAAACTCCTCGTTCAAGTCAGCTTTATGAATCACTTTAGATTCACTAATAGTTTTTCACCTAACTTGAAACTAGTCAGTAGTCAGACAGCTAACTGATATCCTCTGGGGACAGGAGTTGCTCCTGGCATGTGGAGGGAAGCTGTAAACTCAGGAGCATATTGACTCTTTGACAAATCCAGTAACCTGATGCCTACATGAGACACTGAATGATGGATACTGTTTCCAATAATGGAACCTCAATCTTAGGTATTTTTAATCAAAATGTTCAGAGATGTTATTACACACCACCTGGAACAGCTGGTACTTAGAATCATAGAATCTCTTCAGTGTGGAAGCAGGCCATTTGGTCCATAAAGTCCACACTGATCCTCTGAAAGCATCCCACCCAGACCTACCCCTCTACCCTATCCCTGTTACCTCACATGCCCAATGGCTAATTTACTTCCTGAACACTGTGGGCAATGTAGCTTGGCCAATCCACCTAACCCTCACATCTTTGTACAATGGGGGAAAACCCACCCAAACACAGGGAGCATGTGCAAACTCAACACGGAGTGTGGAATAGAGGCTTAGATTATTTTCTAAATGAGGAAGGGCTTTGGAAATCTGAAGCACAAAGGGACTAGGGAGTTCAGGATTTCCCCAAGGTCAACTTGCAGGTTCAGTTGGTAGTTAGGAAGGCAAAACCCAAGGGAGATATCGAACCCAGGTCCCTGGTGCTATGAGGAAGCAGTGCTTACCAGTGAGCCAATGTGCCACTTTGTGGCACTCGAACCCAGGCTTCCTGTCTAAGGGGTAGAGACATTGTCACTGTGCCACAAGGGCCCAATGGAATCTCAATTTTATTATTTTTAATTAACCTATTCAGTTACAGTTGACACAGCTCTGGAACCGGTGGAATTTGAACAGGGCCCTTGTGGTTTGGAACCACCTTTTTGTTTTTTGTGTGAACAACTGAACTTTCCCACCACTGAAATTACCGTGACTATTTTCTTCCTTTCAGTTTTGGTTCTTGTTTTCCTTCTTAATTACTGACCAGCACTAGAAATCATCCATGTAGCCTATTAAATATTAACATGCAAAGTCCATTATGGGCAACGTGAACCATCATAAAATGGCGGTGGGAGGGAAGAGTCTAAATCAAAATAGAGCTGCCTTTTTTTTCTCGCATAATAGAGTGACCTTCCAAAAACCAAAACCACATGACTTGTTTTTAAACTGGGAACCATGACATATGTAGTCAATTGAATATTTAAATACAATGCCCACTACTGGCCATGCAAACCAACAAAAGTGTTGGTTCGGGGTGCGTGAGAGAGAGGGAAGGGGATAAATCCGAATGGAACCTTCTTTTTAAAATGAGTTAAACGTGTTGTTAATGTCATATTAATTTTTTTAAAAACTAAGTAAGAGAGGTAGGGCATTGGTGCTGACGCTGAGCTTAGGTCAGTGCGATGGGATAGCTGTAGGAAGGTAACCTGTCTGCAAAACTGTGCAGTCAATCCAAAAAAACCATTGTTTACTGTGGAGGATCAATTGGCTCTTTGGCAACTCCATGAGATACAGGAAAAGCTGAAAGAAGAAGGTAGAAGAATAGTCATACCTGTGGATTTCACAGTACGCTGACTTAGAGACTCCTTACCAATCACCTTTCATCTCCTAACCACTATCCAAAAATATGCTACGTTTCACAAATAACACATTTATGTAAAGGTCTTTTTAAATACTGATGGAAATTCTAAAGATCTTGGAATGGTGCCTGCAGACTGGAGGATTATAAATTTAATCCCAGGAAGGGGAGAGAGAATATGGGGAATTACAGGCCTCTTTGCTTGAAAGAAAATACTAAAATGTATTATAAAGGAATGGATAAAGAGACATTTTAAGAGACACTCTGTTCTGCAGCTATGTTTGCGTCTGAGTGTTCACTGGTACATTTGATAGAGATGTGCCCTGTAGTGTTGTGGAGTCCCAACCCCGCCCCCCCCACTCCATTTTAATTGAGCCTGTTCCCCTTCTCCCTCCCTTTACTCGCATTAATTGTCATTGCACTATCCCTCATGGGTTGAGATTGTAAATTATGATTTGATGATGGTTCAAGTTGTAACTGCGAACAGATGTGTGATGAATGACTGGGATTTTGTGTATAACACTATTTGTTTTAAAAAGAGGGAAGCATTTTATGAATGGGTGTGGATGTTGTCCTAAATCTGGAAATCTGGTGTGAGAAATGAATTCACATTGAAAATTCTATGGCATGTGTTTTGTCTTATCAACTAATTCTAGTATGAAGACCGACTGGATGATAAATTGCTGATCTCTGCTGTACACTATTATTTGCTAAATCGATGAACCAAGAAAGATATAGTTTAGTTTATTACATTAGAGTCTCATTTGCTTTACAAATGAGGAATGTAGGACATGATTACTGTGAATTTTTTTGTTAACTATTAATTTTGTGATGTGATGTGCATAGTTTTGTTTTAAGTTTTGAATTGAAATTTTTGCAGATTAGCAACTTGTACTTTATCTGAGAAAGCATCTCCTTTGATCTAGATCATAGCTTTACAAGAATGTTTATCATCATTGGAATTTCACTTGGCTTACATATGCTTACTTTCTCATTTGAGTTTCTACTAAACTTGAAATAAAGCCAAAGCTACAGGTATGTGATGTATGGATTGATAATGTCATGTATCACTGCAGAGATTCTACCGAGCAGTTTTCTCTGTCTATCTTGTCAGACAGATCACTTGTTTTCGTGTTTGTGTATCACTGGATCTATTGGTTCATGTTTTAATCAGGAGAAAGTGAGGACTGCAGATGCTGGAGATCAGAGTTGAAAGGGTGTTGCTGGGAAAACACAGCAGATCAGGCAGCATCTGAAGAGCAGGAGAATTGATGTTTTGGGTATAAGCCCTTCATCAGGAAGGGCTAATCATTCCTGATGAAGGGCTTATGCCTGAAAAGTAGATTCTCCTGCTCCTTGGATGCTGCCTGACTTGCTGTGCTTTCCCAGTAACACCCTCTCGACTCATTTTTTTAATCAGGATGCCTTTTAGAAAAGAAAAGTGTGATTGTGTTAGAAAAGTTATGACAGATTTGGAGTGATCTTGTTATGTTTATGAATTGCAATTATCATGGTAAGAAATAGCAGTACAATTTGGAAGAAAAACAATTGTAGAGTGCTAACATTTGTAAGTTAAACATAACATTGTCTGTATTCTGCTAACAATTCAAGAGGACTTTAGTTGTAAGCCAATGAGAGAATATGTGGGTAGTCTTGGAGCATAGTCAATCTAAAGTATTGAATTGTGCATTGACAGTTGTGCATTTGCCACTTTTTAATTTGACCATTTGATAGTTTTTCTAAAAGCAGGAAAGGAAAAATGGAAATTTTTTGACAGATAATCACTTGTGCAAGATCTATCCCAGCACATTCTGGCCCATATTTAAAACTCCTATATTTGTTCACAATAACAACTCTTTCTCTGAATCTCTCGCTCTCTCTCTTGCTCTCTCTCTCTGGCTCTGTGACTCTCTCTGACTCTTGTCTCTTTCTGATGCTCTGTGACTCACTCTCAATCTGTGATCTCTCTCTCTCTCTGACTCTCTCTTTGTCTTTCTGTGTGACTGTCCCCCTCTCTCTCTGACTGTGTGTCTCTCTCACACTCTCTCTCTTTCTCTCTCTGTTGCTTTCTGTCTATCTGTGTCTCTGTCGCCCCCTCCAACCACTCCCTGAATACAATATTTATGTTGCAGCTTTAATGTAGGAAGACATCCCAGGTTTCACAGGGACACAATTGAACAACATTTCGCACTGATGTGCTTAGTTTTAAAGTATGCTAACTGACTCTTCAGTTCCATGTTCTACGCTATTCCAAGATAATTGATTCCCCATTCATGCTCTGTTTCATTGTCATCCACTTTCTCTTTGTGTGTCAGACTATTTGATTCTTCTACTCAGACTGTGTAAGAGTTGAATATCTTATTCAATTCTGAGCTAGCTTTTGCTGTGGACTGAATTGTTTCTGTTAGTATGAAACTCTGGTAGAAGCTGTGCTAATGGCAGAATAGCCAAGTGCTTGCTGTTTCTTTGCAGTAAATGCTGACACACACATTGGGCCCCCAGAATGCTGCCTGCCAGCATGAAATAGTAGCAGTTGAGACATGTTCTTGCCTTCTTCTACAATTGATGATTTTTGGCAAATTCCAGTCAATTTTGTGCCATTAATCAGCACTTCTTTGTTTGTGACTGCGGCACTAGTTTAATTTGGCACTTTCACAACAGGCAGTAAAAGTGGAATGTCAACTTGCACTTCAATAGAAGAGAGAATTTGGACCCACTTACAAGAGGATGTTGGCTGTGTTTATAGCACAATTCCTCTTTATTGTCAAAATCAGATTTTCTAATAAGTACCTCTGTTTTAAAGCGGCAGAACAATTCTCTTGTATCCTCCTATGACTGATGTAATTGTATACTGTAATAGTGACAAACACCTAATTAGATCAAACTGTGTTCCAGAGTAGTTGCAGTTCTGCACTGTGCTACAATTTGATAACATTATTTGTTGTTGGATTTTTTTTGAGATTACTGTTAATCATCGCTTAGAAGGTGGTAATTTGGTCTTGGTATAATGATAACATCCACTGACATCAGCTTGACTAGTGATTTTATTTCCCTTTAAATCCTGAAGTTAATTATAAATTCTTAGAATCAATGGGAGTTCTAACTGGAAACATATATAATTTTGTACAAAATGTGCCAAGATTGTTTGCATACACTTGCTCTTTGCCTTATTTGTTCTTGCTTCATATCATTTCTAAACAGCCTATTCAGAGATATTATGACTCATCTATCTAGAAGTGTCTTGAACCCAGACTTCCTGGCTCAGAGGCAGGACAGTACCACTGTGCCATAGTAGCCCTTCCACCTCTTTGTTGCTGGTCACCTGTTCGCGCCTCCCAAGATCCAATTGGAATTTTGGGATCTTGATTTGTTCTTGCATTCTGATCCCATAAACAAATCATTTAATTTGCATCTATAAATTATTACATAACAATGTGACCATTGAGTCATAGATGTCTACAGCATGAAAACAGGTCCTTCAGCCTAACTTGCCCATGCCTCCCAGTTTTCACAATTTAAACTAGTCCCCCTGTGTTTGATTCATATCCCTTCACACCTATCCCATCTATGTCTCTACAAATTGTACTTACTTCCACAATGACTTCTGGCAGCATGTTCCAAATTTTCACCACTCTCATGTGGGAAAAAAATGGCACCTCTGGACCCTTTTGTTTCTCTCCCTTCTGACCTTAAACCTATACCCCATAATTTTAGACTCCCTTACCATGGTGAAACGCTGACCACTATCTACCTTATTATCTTTGCCTCACATAATTTTATATACCTCTGTAAAGTCACCTCTCAGTTTTTTACATGACGGGGGAAAAAGTCCCAGCCTATGTAACCTCTACTTATAATTCAAACCTTCCAGTCCAGGTAGCATCCTAGAAAACCTTTTCCACACTGTTTCTAGATTAATAATATTCTTTCTATAATAGGGTGACCAGAACTGCATGCAGTATTCCCAAATGGCCTCACCAATCCCTTGTACAGCTACATCAAGACATCCCATCTCCTATACTTACTGCTCTGACTAATGAAAGTTAACATGTCAAAAGCTTTCTTCTCTGCCCTGTCTACCTGTGACTCCATTTTCAAGGAGCTATGAACCTGTATCCATAGATCTTTTTGTTCTGTAACACTCCCCATGGCCTTATCACCAACTGTGTGAATCCTGCACTGGTTTGTTTTACCAAACTGCAACACCTTGCATTTATCTAAATTTAAACTCTATCTGCCATTCCTTAGTCCACTGGCCCAGTTGATCAAGATCTCACTGCATTCCCAGATAACCATCTTCACTGCCCACTTTACCACCAATCTTGGTATCATCCACAAACTTACTAACCATTACTCGTAAATTCTCATCCACATCATGAATATAAATAATGAATAACAGTGGACCCAGCACTGATCCCTGTGCCACATCGCTGTGTCACAGGCCTCCAGTCTGAAAAACAACCCTTTACCACCACCGTCTGTCTTCAACTATCAAATAAATTTGTATCCAATTGGCTGGCTGTTCCTGGATCCTGTGAGATTTAATCTTACTCAACAACCTGGGGTAGCTTGTCACAGGCCTTGCTGTAGTCCACGTAGACAACGTCTATCACACCGCCCTCATTGACTATCTTGGTTACCCCGTCAAAATATTTAATCAGATTTGTGAGACATGATTTCCCATGCATAAAACCTTGCTGACTACCCCAAATGAGTCCTTGCCTCTCCAAATACTTGTAGCTCCTTCTTTCAGAATTGTCTCTAACAAGTTACCCAACATGGACTTTAGGTTCACTAGCCTGTAATTGCCAGGCATTTCCCTGCAGCTTTTCTTAAATAATGGGACAACACTAGCCACCCTCCAGTCTTCAAGCGCTTCACCCGTGGATGTTGATGATACAACTATCTCTGCAATTTCCTCCCTAGCATCCCACAAAGTCCTGGATACACTTCATCAGATCCCAGGGATTTATCTGCCTTGATGTGTTTTAAGACTTGTAGCACCACCTCTTCTGTAATGTGGACACTCTTCAAGACAGCACAAGTTCCCAAGAATGCATACCTTTCTCAATAGTAAATACTGATGAGAAGTATTCATTTAGGATCTCATCCATCTCTTGTGGCTCTGCACGTGGATGATCTTGTTGATCTGTAAGAGGCCGATACTTTTCCTGGTTACTCTTTTACCCTTCATGTACTTGTAGAATCCCTTATCTGCCAATGCCATCTCGTGTCCCCTTTTAGCCCTCTTGATTTCTCTCTTGAGTGCACTCTGACACCCTCTGTACTACTCAAGGAATTCATTTGACCCTAGCTGCCTATACATGTCATATGCCTCCTCCTTTTTCAAGACCAGGTGTCAATAACTCTAGTCATCTAGGGTTCCCTACTGTTATCAGTCTAACTCTTCACTCTAACAGGAACATGCTGGTGCTTAACCTTCATTAACTCACTTTTGAAAGTCTTCTATTTACCAGACGTCCCTTTGCCTTCAAATAGCCTCCCCCAATCAACTTCTCAAAGTTCCTGTCTTGCCCCAGTTTAGAATTTTAAACTTGCAGACCAGACCAATCCTTTTCCATAGATATTTGAAACAAATGGAATTATGGTCCCTGGTCCTAAATTGCTCCCCGACTAACAATTCCATCATTTGCCCCACCTTAGTTCCTGAGAGCAGGTTAAGATTTGTCCCTTCTCTAGTAGGGCCATCCACATATTGCATGAGAAATTCTTAGGGAACTTACTTAGCAAATTTATCTCCTTCCTAGGTCTGAACATTATGGCAGTCCCAGTTTATGTTAGGCAAGTTAAAACCCCCTACTATTATGACCCTATTATTCTTGCAGCTATCTGCAATCTCGTTACACATTTGCTCCTTCCACTGACTATTGAGGAGCCTATAGTGCAATGCTGTCAAAGTCATCTCCCCTCTTTATTTCTCAGTCCTACCCGTATAGCGTCTGTGAACAAATCCTCAAGAATGTCTTCTCTCAGTACTCATGATTTGGAGATGCTGGTGTTGGACTGGAGTGTACCATAAAAATCACATAACACCAGGTTATAGTCCAACAGGTTTGATTGGAAGCACACTAGCTTTCGGAGCGCTGCTCCTTTATCAGGTGATAGTGATGAAGGAGCGGCGCTCCAAAAGCTAGTGCTTCCAGTTAAACCTGTCGGACTATAACCTGGTGTTATGTGATTTTTAACTTCTCTCAGTACAGCTGTGATATTCTCCCTAATCAAGAATGCAGTTCCTCTCCTGTCTCGCCTCCCCTTCTATTCTTCTACAGCATCTCTACCCTGGAACATTGATCTACCAGTCCTGTCCACCCCCCCCCTCAGCCATATTTCTCTGATAGCTATAATATCCCAGGGCATGTACACATCAATGCCGACTTGCCTTATCTGTCAGGCCTTTTGCCTTGAAATAAGTGCAGTTTAACCCAAACTTCCCTTGCTTCCTAACAGGCTTTTGTCCGTCCTGACTAGTACTGGGATTATCAACACTGCCTTTACTATTTAACTTGCTCTCATGAACCTCTGTACTGTCCTCAACATTCTCTTTTGCCTCCCTAGTGCTTTGGATCCCAGCCCCTGCCAGACTGGTTTAAACCTTCCTGAATTAAAAGACAAAGCAGCTGATACTGGAAATCTATCTCTTTGTGTCTGTTTTCACCATGTCTGGAATCATGGTTCCATTTACCATATATCAATGGAACACATCTGGCTTCTCAACTTCAAAGCTGAAAGGTTTATTGTGATGATTAAGAGGTGCATATTGCTTTTGGGCAGAATTTTACAGAAAGTGTCATCAGCATCCAGTCTCAAAGGTCACTGCGTCAATCAGTCATTTTTTCATGATCGTCCAATGTTAATTGATGTTTTAACAAAAAAGCGTGTGTTGATTAAAGCCGGGCCATCTGCATGGAGTTTCTGGGCCTGCTTTGTTAGGAGCTACTTTAAAGAGGATGAGGTTTGGGGATTCAACATTAGTTTTAATCCTGTTTTTCTGCTTTACCTGAACATATTGCCTTGTGCTGGTAGGCCCAGTGATCTAGCTGCCTTATGCAAGAAACCAACTGGGTTCTATTCTGCTGCTTGTTTTATCCTCTGCTAAATATATTAATGTTGGGGGGCAGAAGCCAATCTTCATTCTTCGTATAATGTAGAAAAAATACTTCTCAATTTTTTTTCAAAGGACTTTACATCTAAATTGGTAATTACCAGCCTCCATCTAATTACTGTATAGGACCAATACCCTAAAGTGTTGCCTGCGAAGAGTGTTTTCAGAGAACAGGTATTTACTTAGCGATGTCAGTGAGATGTGTATACCTCCTCCTCATTGTGACCACTGTCTGTCCTTTCACACAAGCTTTCAAACTGAGACGGTCAGTCCATTCTGCTTTGTGCATGCAGTGGCCTCACTTTTCTCTTTCTTGCCAGCTTGTATTTCGCATTATCCTGCACCCCCCCCGGATAGCCTTCCCAGGATCCCAGGGGTCTATAGGGCCTACTTTGAGAATCATTGGTTTAGAAATCTGGTTCAATAGTTAACATTCCTTTCTTCTGAATTAAAACATAGCAGCTTCAAATCTATTAGAGTTTGTGGATATAATGCAGGCTGACATTTCTTTGACATCTTGAAGGTTGCATTATGTGGATGAGACTTTAAGCTGAGTGTCTCTCCTTGCAAGTTCATTCTTTATAGTAGAGCTAGTTAATAAATGCCCACATGCAGTCATAATCAAATAACCTCACTCTCTCAGACTTAATCTACAAGGATCCTGATCTGTATGTTTCAGTGTCGCAACTTGTGCTCAAGTAGCTGTGGAGTACTCAAAATGGAGTCTTCCACAAACTATGAATTATTACCATTTTGTGCTAAATCTAGGAATTCCTTTTTTTTAATTTGGAAGATTTAAAATCTTATGCATTTTAGAAAGTAAAGCAGCCAGATGTGCTAATGAACAGGCCAAAAACTGTTGATGCCAAAGAGGCTTCTTTGCATTCTTTTTAACACTGTTTCTGTGTTTCCTCCTCCTTTCATTGGTTTCTATTAATGTCAAAACTTGGGAATGCATTAAATAATGGAATAATAAAGAATTAGAAACTATTTGCTCACGTCTAGGTTGGCTCTTTGATAGTACCATCCATTTAAACCCACTCCCCTGTTCTTTCTCTGGAGCCACAGGTTCATGCTTAGTATTTTATCATTTGAATCAATTCCAGCCACACTACCAGGCAGTGCATTCCAGTTTGCAACCACCTTGTGTAATAAGAAGACACTGTTTACTCGTGTCACCTCTTGGTTCTTTATTCAATTGCTGTTAAATTTGTACTTTTAAGCCACGCATCCTTCTGTCGCTGGAAATTGTTCGTCCTTGTTTATGCTATCAAAACCTGCCATTTTTGGGCAGCTCTGTCAAATTGTCTCTACTATAAGGACAAACACTATATCTGATGTCCCTCATCCCTGGTGCCATTCTTGTAAATCCCTTCCACATTCTCTCCAAGACTTTGACCTCTATACAAAAGTGCATTTCCAGAATTGAATGCTGCTCAACTAAGGTCTGATAAGTGTTTCATAAAGTTGACTCATTCCTCTATTAACACAGCCTTGGATCTGTACATGCTTAACAGCTTTCAGCTTATCCAGCGATCATCACAATTACATATGCTTACATCACTGAGTATCTTGGTTCCTGCATCTTCTTTAAAATGTACCATTTGGTTCAGATTGTCTCTCTTTAATCTTTTTGCCAAAATGTATCATTTTATCTTGTTAAATGTTATTTCTCCTGAAGCCTAGTATTGTTTTCTCCTGTCCTTTAAGCCAGTCCTGCTACATTGAGATTCCAGTAAAAAATGAGGTCTGCAGATGCTGGAGATCACAGCTGCAAATGTGTTGCTGGTCAAAGCACAGCAGGTTAGGCAGCATCTCAGGAATAGAGAATTCCAGAGATTCCAGTTTGGAATATCTGTCCGTATCGACAGTATATGAAGCTGCATGCTCCTTATCACTAAATAAGGCTTTTCAACTTCTTGAGTATTAACCACTCCTTTATTTGCATCTGTATTTACCTCTTTAGAATAGTTTCTAAAATCTCTTCTATCACTTCTCCTTCTGGAATGGTATCTTTGCTCTTATAAATGATAGGGTTGTGTCATAATTTACATGAATATCATGCTACAATTTCTGTCCTTGTTTTGTACATTTCTTCACCGTGTATCTTCTGCAAACTTTGACATGTACCCATGTTTCTACCTGTCAAAAAGAGTAGTGAACCTAATCCTGGCCCTTGGGAATACTATCCTTGAGTTTGTAAAGCGCGTGTTCACAAATACTCCCTGTTTCCTGTTCCTTAAAAGTTATACCACCTTTAATTCTATGGGTTTAATTTTTGTGACCAAGTCTATTTTGTATGGAACTTTCTCAAATTCCTTTTGTAAATCCATACGCACAACGTAAACCACAACCTTCCTCATCAACCCTTTCTTTTATTTCAATGAAGAATGCAGTAAATTTAGTTAAATGTAATTTGGCTTTAATATTTCTGAGAGAAAGTGAGGACTGCAGATGCTGGAGATCAGAACTGAAAATCTGTTGCTGGAAAAGCGCAGCAGGTCAGGCAGCATCCAAGGAGCAGGAGAATCGACGTTTCGGGCATGAGACCAACTTCAGGAATGAAGAAGGGCTCATGCCCGAAATGTCGATTCTCCTGCTCCTTGGATGCTGTCTGACCTGCTGCACTTTAATATTTCTGAGCTAACTCTCATTTAATAGTCCACAATTTTCCAAACATTTATTAACTTGGATCCAGATTATTGCCTCCAAATATTTCCCCACTGCTCACATTTGGCTAGCTGACCTTAAATTACAGGTTTTATCACTCTCCCTCTTTAAAATCATGGGCATAACATTTGCAATGTTTTAATCCTCTAACACTGTCCCTGGAGGATTATTATTTCTCTGCTTTTAGGGCTACCAACCTTTTTAAAATGAACATTTTTATCTAATTTTATCCTTTTGATAGTTTGATTGTTGCATCCTTTACTGTTACCTTGGTACCATCATCTTCCATGGTAAAGACCAATACAAAATACACATCAGCACCTCAGCCATGCTGCAAATGTGTTGCTGGTCAAAGCACAGCAGGTTAGGCAGCATCTCAGGAATAGAGAATTCGACGTTTCGAGCATAAGCCCTTCATCAGGAATAAGAGAGAGAGAGCCAAGCAGGCTGAGATAAAAGGTAGGGAGGAGGGACTAGGGGGAGGGGCGATGGAGGTGGGATAGGTGGAAGGAGGTCAAGGTGAGGGTGATAGGCCGGAGTGGGGTGGGGGCGGAGAGGTCAGGAAGAGGATACCTGGGGGGTGCAGTGAGAGAGGGACTCACTGAAATCCTTGTAGAGGGAGGAAGAGAGCTTCTTCAAGGAAGGCATCCTTGTAAGAGGATTCGCAGTAGGTTAAAATCTTCGAGTAAAAAATGAGGTCTGCAGATGCTGGAGTTCAGCAACACATTTGCAGCTGTGATCTCCAGTAGCACCTCAGCCATGACTTCTACCTCCACATGAAGATGTGCTTTTGATTTCATTTGGCCCAACCTTTTTCTAGGATGACTCAGTATTAATTGGAGTAAAGATTGCTGCTGTATTTCAATCCTGGTGCGTATGATTTAAATCAATCTTTAAAAAAAAAAGGGGAGATTGCATACAGTTAGAAATATTTGTTTTAATAGCACACAGAAGGCACATTGACTGAATCAAATTTATCATTTGATAATTTTGAATTTAATTATATAAACCAATGATTCTAATGCACTATGGAAAAAAATACCAATCTCTAATTTTTGATATTGTTCAAGAATATGATTGCAGTTAGATGTTGAAGGTGGAGGAGATGCTGCTTGGATACCATGTACCTATGCTGCTGTTATTTTCAAGAATGTGTAATCTTGGACTCTAACTTGATTCACATCACATAAAATGGAGACATAAGTGTGTCACAAGATATACTGTGATGTAATTGAACGAGAAACACCATAGTTTGTCAGTACATTCACGATATATTTAACCATTCTAGGTATAACACAGGTAACACAAAACCTGAATAAACTGTGCAGTTTTTCATAGGTATCATTTGAAATGTCTGCCTTGTTTAATCATGATTAATGCCATGTATATGCTTTGCTGATGCTGGAGTCAGCCTTGACTAGCATCCTTAGTGCAATATAAATGAGATGGTATCTCTTGCTACTGCCATTCTATTGTAGGTATATTATGATTTGAATATAGCCTAAAATAATCAGTAGTGTGCATACAGTTGGAAATTTTATTAATATGCCACACAGAAGGCATATTGAGAAATATAAAGAGCTGATACTCAGTCTAAATGCAGGCCAGCATTGTCGTCGATTCATCACTGTCCTGTACAAACTAAAACATGTTTGCAGTTGGTGAGATAATATTGGTTCTGTGAAATCTACTCCTCCACACAATCAATATGAGATGTAGGATGCTGAGGGGGAACAATGTTGTCAAAGCCCCTCCCTATTATAAATACATGACAATAAATCATACTTTTTTTACCAAATTATGACACTACCAGACTGATTATTATGGCCTGGATTCAGCAAACTCCATTTTGGACCTGTAGCATTCAGTTTGCAGCTGCAAACTATTATGGTCTCCTTTCTGCCTTGCGGATTATTAAACAGAGGATCCTCTTCAACAAATGCAAAAGAGCAGTTGGTACTGTTTCAAAGAGCAGGGGTATTTTCTCTGGTGACTTGGTCAATATTTAGCCATCAGTGAACACCAGTTTGGTATATTATGTAGCCATCACCTCCTCAGATATGGGGTGTTACTGTGTACATTGACTGCTGCATTTTCCACATGACAACAATGACCTTTTTCAAAAGTATATGATTGACCCAGATTGTGAAAGGTGCTAAAAGAATCTTGCAGCACAGGAAGAGGCAATTTAGCCTGTCTCACCTGTGTTGATGCACACACACTCTCGATCGTTTTATGCTTTTATGGGGGTATAACTCATTCAGAAATTAGAGAGTCATAGAAACGTACAGCATGGAGTACACCCTTTGGTCCAACCCGTCCATGCTGACCAGATAGGACATTTTTCCATATCAGCTTTGATTGAAGACATATTTCACTCCATGAGAAAGTGCTTAGATGTGATTTGACATAATTCTGTGAGAAACATGGAACAAAGGTGCTGCTTTGTGTATGTGTTGTCTAGTTGTCCATTCTTCTGCATTTTATGCCCATATTGTTGGCATGATTAATGGATTGAATCTAGCATTAAAAAGGGTTAATCTGTTTTTGTTTTATCAGTGATAGTTCCAAAACCCCAAATCATGGGAGGTGAGCCAAAAAATAAACCTGTCTAATTCATCAGGACTTTAGATCAGAGTGGTGCTGGAAAAGCACAGCAGGTCAGGCAGCATCTGAGGAGCAGAAAAATCGACGTTTAGGGCAAAAGCCTGAAGGGCTAGTTTCCAGCATCCGCAGTCCTCACTTTTGCCTAATTCGTCAGGACTGACTATTGTGCACCACTGCCTTTTGCTCGATCTCCGTAAAGACTGTTGCTGCCAGCCAGATAGGAAAGAGATATCAGGAGTTAAAACTGGTCTCCTGTACAATAAAAAGAGGGGATTTTTTTTGAGGATTACTTTTTCATTCTCCCTAACCGCAATAATGTTCAACTCTCTGATACTCCTAAACCCACAGCGTATAAAGGGAGCAGGGATTACATGGTCACCATCGTATTTAAATTGGTACAAGACATTTTACTCTATTGAAACTACCGAAAAATCCAATCTTTTTATTATATAACTTCAGTTACATCACACTGTAAATTTTTGCTATAAATTCTGTGTCTTACGATCTTATACTCTATAACCACCTGATGAAGGAGCAGCGCTTTGAAAGCTAGTGCTTCCAAATAAACTTGTGGACTATAACCTGGTGTTGTGTGATTTTTTAACTGTGTACACCCCAGTCAAAACACCAGCACCTCTAAATCAGAACAAAATTGTTTACGTTGTTGGCTGCACATAAGAACAAAAGGGTAATGAGGGAGAGAATAGGGCCTCGTAAAGATCAGGTAGGGGAAAGTGAGGACTGCAGATGCTGGAGAACAAGGAAAACAGCCCCTTGCTGGTGAAGGGCTTTTGTCCAAAATGTCAGTTCTCCTGCTCCTCAGATGCTGCCTGACCTGTGTGCTTTTCCAGCACCACACTCTCGCCCCTTAAAGATCAGCAAGGCCGCCTATGTATGCAACCGCAGGATATTGATGAGATACCAAACGAGTATTCTGCATCAGTGTTTCCTGTGGAGAAGGACATGGAAACTAGAGAATTTGGGGAAATAAGTAGTGATGTCTTTAAAAGTGCCTGTATAACAGGGGGGGAGATGCTGGATGGCTTAAAACGCATAAAGGTGGATACATTCCCAGGACCTGATCAGGTGTACCTCAGAATTTTGTGGCAAGCCAGGTAAAGGATTACTGGGCCCGTTGCTGAGATATTTGGTGAGTTTGGCTAACATGGTGCCACTATTTTAAGAAAGGTGGTAAGGAAAAGCCAGGGAACTTTGGACCAGTGAGCCTGATGTCAGTGGTTGGTAATTGTTGGAGGGGATTCTTATGTGTATTTAGAAAGAGGCAGACTAATTAGGGATAGTCAATGTGGCTTTGTGCATGGAAAATCGTGTCTCACTAACTTGAGCTTTTTGAAGAAGTGACGAGGAAGATTTGTTAAAGGCAGAATGGTGGAGTTGTCTGTGTAGACTTAGGTGCGGCATTCAACAAGTTTCGCATGGTAACCTGGTTAACAAAGTCAGACCACATGGAATACAGGGAGAACTTGCCATTTGGATACAAAGGTAGAAGACAGAGAGTGGTGGTGGAGGGTTGCTTTTCAGACTGGAAGCCCGTGACCAGTGGAGTGCCACAAGGATTGGTGCTGGGTTCATTACTTTTTTGTTATTTATGTAAATGATTTGGATGCGAGCAAAGGAGGTTTAGTTAGTAAGCTTTCAGTTAGTAAATAAAATTGGAGGTGTAGTAGACTGCAAAGAAGGTTACTTCAGATGGACCAATGGGCTGAGGAGTGGCAGAATGAGTTTAATTTAGATAAATGTGAGATGTTGCATTTTGGTAAAGCAAATCAGCACAGGACTTATACATCTAATCATAGAGTCCTAGTGAGTGTTGCCTAACAAAAGACCTTGCAGTGCAGGTTCATAGTTCCTTGAAAGAGGAGTGCGCAGGTCGACTGGTGAAGTAGACATTTGATATGTGTGCTTTTATTGATCAGTGCATTGAGTATAGGAGTTGGGAAGTCATGTTGTGGTTGTACATGACATTGATTAGGCCATAATTGGATTGCTGCATTCAGTTTGGGTCTTCCTTGTATAGGAAGGATGTTGTGAAACTTAAAAGCATTCAGAAAAGATTGGCAAGCATGTTGCTAGGGTTGGAGGTATTGAGCTATGGGGAGAGGTTGAATAGGCTGGGGCTATTTTCCCTGGAGCATTGGAGGCTAAAGGGTGACATTATAGAGGTTGATAAAATCATGAGTGGCATGGATAAGGTAAATAGACAAGAGTTTTGTCCTGGGGTGGGGAAATCCAAAACTAGAGTCATAGGCTTGAGGGAGAGAGGAAAGATTTAAAAAGGGAACTCAGGGGCAAACCTTTTCATGCAGAGGGTGGTGCATGTATGGGATGAGCTACCAGAGGAAGGCTGGTACAGTTACCAGATTCAAAAGGCATCTGGATGAGTAAATGAATACGGTGGATTTAGAGGGATTTGGGCTAAATTCTGGCAAATGGGACTAGGTTAATTTTGGACGTCTGGTTGGCATGGAAGTGTTGGACGGAAGGGTGAGTTTCCGTGCTGTATATCTCTCTGATTGTGTTAGCTCCAAGCATGATTGGACCTTTTTCAGTTTACATCGGCAAATATTTCATGTTTTTTAACTGTGAAAATTGGGGGGGGGGGGGGGGGGGGGGGGGTGGTTAATGTTTCTGATAATTAAGTTACTTCTTGGCTTGACGACAGCATCCTGTTCATGGAAAACACCATTTGTTTTGCTGCTGCACAGTGGCAGAGAGCAGCAGCCAAACTCACCTGTTCGTGTTTTTCACAGGGAAACCCTGTCAGAAACCCAGCCTTCACTTCCTGTGGTTATAATTGCTCTTCTGTTTCACCTTCACCTCTCCACCCCAACTCCCGGTCTCAAGTGAAAAACATCATTCTGTGTGGGGAAAAGAAAACTTTGACATGCTTCATGTTCAAAAGTAGTTCTTAAACATTGTGACAAATAAACATAATTTTGAATGAGGAGAAAGTAATGACTGCAGATGGTGGAGATCAGAGTCGAGAGTATGGTGCTGGAAAAGGCAGCTTATGCCCGAAACGTTGATTCTCCTGCTTCTTGGATCCTGCCTGAACTGCTGTAATTTTATGTGAGCCTTGTTTTCGCCTGATTACAGAGATATTGCAAGGTTGTCTCTCTGGAATGTTAATTGTCTTTTGCTCAGGGTGAAACAGGTTTCCAGCTAAGCCAGTGGGATGTTTGGTTGATTGAACAGATTTCTTGATCACCTCCGTATTCAAACTTTTAAAATGTTTCTTCTCAGCAAGATCAGCAATGTGCAGAGCAAAGATAGAATCGGATACACTTTCTGGAACCCTGCTGCAGCATCAAAACAATAAAATCTCTGAACTCTTTATGTGATTGATACATTAGAGTCAGTTGTACAACAGGTACTTTCTAAACTGTCAATGATGGCAGCTTGTATTTATGTAGCACCTTAATGTCACAAAAGACCCCCCAGATACAAGGGAGGTTAAACCAAATAATTACACTGACACAACATTTAAAAACAATTCAGCAGATGACCAAAAGTTTGGTCAAAGAGGTAAATTTTAAGGAATCTCTTAAAGGAAGAAATGAGATCAAGACAGAGAGAATCAGAAACCCTAGGGCCTAGGCAGCAGAACAGCATGATATGTGTACATGGAGTGATTAAAATCAGTGAGTCTCAGGAGGTTGAAATTAGTGGAGCATCAAAATCTGAAGGCTGTAGCACTGGCAGCTAACAGACATGCTGTCAAAAGAATCACTATGGCGTGATTTATATCCTAGGTTGAGAATTTTGAGATTAAGGCGTTGCCTCACTGGGTCACTGGAGGTCAGAGATCAGAAAGATAACAGCTGAATGGGATTTATTGTGAGGTGGAACTCATGCAGCAGAGCTTTAGTTACCCCGAAGTTTACAGACGGTTGAACCTAAAAGGCCAATTCAGGAGTACATTAGAATGGTTGGATCCGGAGGTTGCAGAAGAAAGGATGAGTGGTTCAGCAGCAGATGAGCTGAAGCACAGGTATAGAGTGGAGGTGACTTACATCAACGTAAAGCTTCACCCTGACTTTCTTCCCCGAGACTCTCTTTTGAATGAGTCCTCACCCTTGATGATTTCACACTCTGTCACAGTTTCCCCAGTCACAGACCTAACTGTATCTGACACACAACTGATGTGGTCTTTCAGATCTGTTCTAACTGTAACAAGTGATATTGGGCTTCTGTCTCCTCTTGTAAAAGCATCCATGGACCTGAGGCTTAGTACGGTGAGAAAAGGCAATTCCATACCTTGAACTCCTCTCCTCAGCACCTTTCCATGTGGAAGAATCCCCTAATTTTCCTCATGAAGGTGGAGACTATCTCCTCACTTGGTTGTACTGTTTCCTGCAGGTGCCACCCACATCTTGAATTCACTTCTTTAGACTCTCTCCTCATGTTCCATCTTCTTTCAGTTGGTTCATGCAAGCATTCAGCTGTTTGCTTGATCTCTTTTCCTGACCAGACAAAGTACAGACAACCAAATAGATTAGTTGATACTGTAAGTGACTTCCTCTGCTCTGGCACTGTCGTCCTAGCTTTCACTACAGTCCTCACTGGCCCTCTTGATGCCTGAACTTTAAAATTCTGAATTTGTCTTTAAACCTCTTTGTGGCTTCAGTCTGTGACTTTTGTGAGCCCTGCTAACTCTGTATGTCTTTGTACAGATACTGCCAGACCTGCTGAGTTTCTCCAGTATTTTCAGTTTTTGCTTCTGAATTCCAGCATCTGCTGTACATTGTTTTTGTTTTTGCTCCTGACCTCTCTGTTTCTTCAGCGTTTTGTATATTTGTCCCTTTGCCCCACTGTTCCTCTTTATAGAGATTCCTTGTCTAAAGTACTTCTCCACACCCTGAAGAAAAGAATTTATTCCTGCTGACTAAAAATCTGCACCTTTGACCAGGCTTCTAGTCACCCCCATTGAATATTTCCAGTTGGAACTTGCTGTACCTTTTTACAGAGAGATACAGCATGGAAACAGACCATTTGGCCCAACCCATCCATGCAGAACAGGTTTCCTAAACTGACCTAGTCACATTTGCCTGCATTTGGCTCTCGAAAACTTTCCTACCCATGTGCCTGTCCAAATGTCTTTTAAATATTGTAATTGTACTCACCTCTACCACTTCATTCGGCAGATCATTCCTTATACACACCACCCTCTGTAGAAAAAGTTGCTCCTCAGGTCTCTTTTTAAATATTTCCACTTTTAACTTAAACCTGTTACCTCTAGTTTTGGACAGCCCTACACTGGGGAAAAGACCCTGGCTATGCACCTTATGTATGCCTCTCAGCACTTTATAAAACTGCATAAGGTCACCCCTCAGCTTCCTATGTTCCAGGGAAAAAGGTCCCACCCTATCCAACCTGTCCTTACAACTCAAAGCCTCCAGTCTCATTAGCATTTTTTTTGCACCATTTCCTGTTTAGTAACATCCTTCCTATAACAAGGTGACTAGAATTGTATGCAGTACTCCAAATGTGGCCTCACCAAACTTTGTACAGCCTTAACATGACACCCAGCTCCTGGATTCAACGCTGTGACCGATGCATTAGTTTCCCTTATTCCACTCTGAAAGAATTTGTAATGATTTTCTTTAATAATAGAGGAAACGCATTTGAATGCAAGTTGTCGATGAGGTCTAACTGCTCAAATGCATCTTATTCAGAATTCCTGAGGCTTTAGATTTCAACTCCATTTCATTGTCTGTAGAGAACAGAATGTCTGAGTTCAGTTTTGTACTGGACTTGCTTGTGCTGCGTTCTGTTTGACCTTTGTTTTTCATCCTCCAGTTTTTGGATTGCTGTGAATATTTTCGGCTGTTTGGTGAAAGAAGTCTGATTTTATTTTTATTCCATGCATTAACAAACATGACATGGGCCATTAAAAATCCAGACTCAGCAAATACAACATCAGGAATTTAACCTTTAACAGTAGGAGGCTTTACTTTTTCTGACTGCACAGCTACATGGCTGTTCATTTGGATGTTGATTTAGATCAACTGTTGTAAATATTAGTAAAATATTCAAACATGTTGATGCTTTTTCACCGATTGTATCCCCTGTATCATCTCTCAGAAGCTGTAAAAGAAAAGCTTCAGCAGTTATTTGCTGAAAATTGTAAAATATTACACCAAACAAAAACTAGGAACAGGACTTGGCCATTCAGCCGGTGTCCCCTGCTATGTAATATGAGTATGGCTGATTCTCTATTTCTATAACATGTAGAGGTGATGGCCAAATGGTATTTTTGGTGGACTGTTCATCCAGAGACCTCAACAATGTTCTGGGGACCTGGGTTTGAACCCTGCCACAGCAAATGATGGAACTTGAATGCAATTCTTAAAATGCTGGAATTAAAAGTCAACTGATGACCATGAATCCATTGTCGATTGTCAGAAAAACCCATCTGGTTCACTAATGTCCTTTAGGGAAGGAAACTGCCATCCTTATCTGGGCTGGCCTACATGTGCTTCCAGAGCCACAGAGCAAAGTGGTTGACGTTTTAATTAGGGATGGACAATAAATGCTTGCCTAACCGACTCTGCTCTCATCCTGTGAATGAATTAAAAATTAAATTTCTACTTTCTTCTTAGAACCCTCAAGGCTTTTACAATTCAAACTTCTGTGTATCTCTCTTGAATTTATTCAGTGTGGGCGGCACAGCGGCTCAATGGTGAGCCCTGCTGCCCTCAGCGCCAGGGACCCGGGTTCAATTCCAGCCTCGGGTGACTGTCACTGTGGAGTTTGCGCATTCTCTCTGTGTCTGCGGGGATTTCCTCTGGTTGTTCCGGTTTCCTCCCACTTTCCAAAAATCTGCAGGCTAGGTGAATTAGCTGTGGCAAATGGGGTTTGGGGAGGGAAGTGGGTCGAGATGGGATCCTCTTCAGAGGCTCAGTGCAGACTCAATGGAGTGACTGTCCTTTTTCTGCACTACAGGGATTCTGAAAATCCAAATATAGCGGAACCTCGTGTATCTTGAATCAAATCAACTAGGAATCAAATTCTGCTCAGAACTCTTAACAGCAGACATTAATATTAAACCATTAACTATTTCTTACAGTAGTGAAAAGGAAAAAATAGATAATTCTTTGAAGCCTCTGGATTCGAGCTACTTTGGTTACATTTCTTGCTTGTGTGTGTGTGATTAGTCAAGAATCCTAGTTTTATGACTGTTATTTTGCTGTGAAAAGAGACATGCTGTCAAAGGTTTTCACCTTGGCTTCATTAGGCAGATGCAGGAATGCTGCTGTTGAAAATTAATAACCATTTATAATGCATGAGAAACAGCTGGTGATTGGTTGGCAAGTTGGCTCTGAATAGTCAAGGTGCTGCCATGGAGAATGCGTGAAGGAACTATTATCTCCCCATTCTTTTAATTCAAAACACACAATGCCCGAACATGTTGCTTGTTTTCTGACAGAGATCAAATCCCTGCATGAGTAGTTTGTGTGTGGCATCTTCCAAGCACAAATGAGGAATATTGTGAGTTTGACTGATATTCTTAATTTCATTGTCCCTAACTCAGGACATAATGTCTGATGTTAAGAAAGATGCTGCTGTTGGTGAGCACACGATGAACAATCCTGAGTGAGTTAGGAATTACATGCAGGACTAATATAAAATTATCATTTGGGTTCATAATGTAGCTGACGTGCTTCCTAGAATGTACATACATTCATTCGCAGGGACCTGTTCTAGCTCTGCTGGCTACAGGAATTTAACCAATTTTAACAATTAAAAGCATAGCGTTGAATAGGTTTAGGGTGAGAGGGGAAAGATTTAAAAAGCACCTAAGGGGCAACTTTATCACACAGAGGGTGGTGTATTATGGAATGAGCTGTCAGAGGGAGTTGTGGAGGCTGGTAAAATTATAGCATTTAAAAGGCATCTGGATTGGTAGATGAACAGAAAGGGTCTAGAGGGATATGGGCCAAGTGCTGACAAATGGGACTAGATTAATTTTGAATATTGGGTTGGCATGGACGAGTTGGACCGAAGGGTCTGTTTCCATGCTGACTCTAATAGCTCTTGAGTGCATTATTCAAGGTAATCACTCATCCAAACAAGTATCAACTCACTAACCAGTCAGAAACCAATCTAAATTGATGTTTCCTTTGGAAATTGGTACCGTTGTGTGTGTCTTGATGCATGTGAAACCATAAGATAAAAGAGCAGACGTAGGCCATTCAGCCTATCAGGTCTGGTCTGCTATGCAGTGAGATTCATGATCATCAGATCAGATCAGATAAAAACTAGTTTCCTACCTTTTATCCCATATCCCTGATTCACTCACCAGTTAAAAGCCTATTAATCTCTGTAAAAGATAAACTTAATGACCCAGCCTTAACTGTCATCTGTGGTAAAGAATTCCACAGATCACTACCTTTCGAAGAAATTCCTTCTCATCTTTGTCTTAAACGGGTGTCTGCTTACTCTGAGATTCTGCCCTCTGGTCCTAGATACTCCTACAAGGGCAATCAAGATTTTCACATCTACCCTGTCAGGCCCCCTAAGAATCTTTTTATGATTCAATAATGTTGCCTTGCATTCTACTAAACTCCATTTGAGTACAGGTCCAACCAACTCAACCTCTCTTTAACAGAAAATTCCTCTAAATGTAGAATCAACTTTGTGAACTAGACTGCCTCCAATGTCAGTATGTCTTTTATAGAATATTGCAGCGCAGTACAAGCCCTTTGGCCCTCAATGTTGCGCCAACCTGCGAAACCAATCTGAAGCCAAACTAACCTACACTATTCCATTCTTGTCCATATGCCTATTCAATGACCATTTAAATGCTCTGAAAGTTGGAGAGTCTACTACTGTGGTAGGCAGTGCATTCCATATCCCTACTACTCTGAGTAAAGAAACTACCTCTGACATCTGTCCTATATCTATCACTCCTCAATTTAAAGTCATGTCCACCGCCATCCAAAGAAAAAGGCTCTCGCTGTCCAACCTATCTAACCCTCTGATTATCTTATGTCTCAATTAAGCCACCTCTCAATCTTCTCTCTAACAAAAATAGTCTCAAATCCCTCAGCCTTTCCTCATAAGACCTTCCCTCCATATCAGGCACCATCCTAGTAAATCTCCTCTGAACCCTTTCCAAAGCTTCCATGTTCTTCGTATAATGCAGTGACCAGAACTGTACCCAATACTCCGAATGTGGCCGTACCAGAGTTTGGTACAGCTGCAGCATAACCTCATGGTTCCGATAATCAAATCCTCTCCCAATAAAAGCTAACCTATCGTATGCCTTCTTAATAACCCTATCAACCGAGGTGGCAACTTTCAAGAATGTATGTGCATGGACACCAAGATCTCTCTGCTTATCTACACTACCAAGAATCATACTATTAGTCCAGCACTCTGCATTCCTGTTACTCCTTCCAAAATGACTCACCTCACACTTTTCGCATTAAACTCCATTTGTCACTTCTCAGCCCAGCTCTGCAGCTCATTTATGTGTCTCTGTAACCTACAACATCCTTTGTCACTATCCACAACTCTACTGACCTTCGTGTCATCCACAAATTTACTAATCCATCCTTCTATGCCCTCATCCAGGTCATTCATAAAAATGACAAACAACAGTGGACCCACAACAGATCCTTGTGGTACTCCACTAGTAACTGAACTCCAGGATGAATATTTCCCATGAACCACCACCCTCTGTCTTCTTTCAGCTAGCCAATTTCTGATCCAAACTGCTAAATCATCCTCAATCCCCTGCCTCCATATTTTGTGCAACAGTCTACTGTGGGGAACGTTATCAAATGCCTTACTGAAATCTATATATACCACATCAACCACTTTACCCTCATCCACCTGTTTGGTCACTTTCTCAAAGAACTCAATAAGGTTTGAGAGGCATGACCTACTCTTCACAAAACCATGCTGACTGTCCCTAATCAACTTATTTCTTTCTGGATGATTATAAATCCTAACTCTTATAACCCTTTCCACCACTTTACCCACAACCGAAGTAAGGCTCACAGGTCTGTAATTTCCAGGGTTGTCTCGACTCCCCTTCTTGAACAAGGGAACATCATTTTCTATCCTCCAGTCTTCTGGCACTATTCCTGTAGACAGTGATGACATAAAGATCACAGCTGAAAGGCTCTGCAATCTCTTCCCAGAGAATCCTAGGATAAATCCCATTTAGCCCAGGGGACTTACTTATTTTTACACTTTCCAGAATTGCTAACACTTCCTCCTTGTGAACCTTGATCTCATCTAATCTTGTAGTGTGTATCTCAGTATTCACCTCGACTACATTGTCTTGTTCTAGTGTGAATGCCGAAGAAAAGTATTCATTTAGCACTTGCCCTATCTCCTCTGACTCCACATACAACTTCCCACTACTATCCTTGACTGGCTTTAATCTGAATCTAGTCATTCTTTTATCCTTGATATACCTATAGAAAAGATTAGAGTTTTCCTTGATCCTATCCGCCAATGACTTCTCATAACCCCTCCTGCCTCCTCTTCACTCTCTCTTTAGGTCTTTCCTGGTGAACTTGTAACTCTCGAGCACCCTAACTGAGCCTTCACATCTCATCCTACCATAAGCTGCCTTCTTCCTCTTGACAAGAGATGCAACTTCCTTAGTAAACCACGGCTCTCACTGCAATAGCTGGTCCTTGAATAAGCACCACATTCCAATTGTGCCCATCCCCTACAGTTTCCTCCCTCATCCTATGCATTCTAAATCTTGCCTATTCGCATTGTATTTGCCTTTGCCCCAGCAATAACTCATGCCCTGCATTATATATCTATCCCTTTGCATCTCTAAGGTAAACATAACCGAATTGTGCTCACTATCACCAAAGTGCTCAACTGCCTCTAAACCTAACACCTGGCCAGGTTCATTACCCAGTACCAAATCTAATGTGGCCTTGCCCCCTTGTTGGCCTGTCTACATACTGTGTCAGGAAAAGCTCCTGCACACATCAGACAACAACTTGACCCATCTAAAGTTCTTGCACTATAGTATTCCCTGTCAATACCTGGAAAGTTAAATTGCTTCATAACAACTACCCTGTCACTATCACTCCTATCGAGGATCATCTTTACTATCTTATCCTCTACATCTCTGGAACTATTCGGAGGCCTATAGAAAATTTCCAACAGGGTAACCTCTCCTTTCCTGTTTCTAATCTCAGCTCATGCTATCTCATTAGGTGACTCCTCAAATGTTCTTTCTGCAACCATAATACTGTCCTTGACTTACAATGCCACACAACCTCCTCTTTTATAATTTTCCCTGTTCTTACTGAAACATCTAAATCCCGGAACCTGCAACAAGCATTCTTGTCCCTGCTCTACCCATATCTCTGAAATGGCTAGAACATTGAAATCCCAGCTACAAGTTCACCTGCCTTATTCCAGATACTCCTGGAGCTGAAGTAGACACACTTCAAAGCAACTTCTTACTTGTTGGTGCCATCTTGCGACATTGAAACCCTTAGGTCTGACCTCGCTACTCTCAACCTCCTGCATACTTGAATTACAATTTTGGTTCCCATGCCCCAGCTGAATTAGTTTAAACCCACCCAAAGAACATTAGCAAATATCCGATTTATGCACCCGCCCCCCACCCCCCAGGAGTTTGGTACCCCTTTGGTTCAGGTGAAGACTGTCATGTTTTTTAGAGGTCCTACCTCCTGTGTTCAACTTCTTTCTCCCTATTCCTCACCTCGCTAACACTTGGCATGGGCAACAAACCAGAGATAACAACCTTATTTGTTCTAGCTCCAAGCTTCCACCCTAGCTCCCTGAATTTCTGCCTTAAATCACCTGGGGATTTATTTACTTTTTTGGACATCCAGCCCCACCTCCTCTGCAATATGGACATTTTTCAAGATGTCACTGTCTATTTCCCCACATTTTATATCTTCCAAATCCTTCTCCAAGGTAAACATTGATGCAAAATACTCCTTTAGTATCTCACCCATCTCCTGTGGCTCCACACATAGGTGGCCTTGCTGACGTTTAAGGGGCCCTATTCTCTTCCAAGTTACCCTTTTGTCAATGTATTTTAGAGCCCTTTGAATTATCTTAGTGTAATTCCTAAATGGCAATGCTCTAATTTTTTTTAAGATTGTGACCTCTTGTTTTGGATAGATGTGTAGTTACACTTCTGTTTATGTTGATTAGAAAATATCTGCCACTCTTTGATAAAAGGCCTAAAAATTGTTTTCAGCATTCCAGCTGTGGTCTGACTGATGTTTTGTAAAGTTTTAGCAAAACCTCTATTTTTATTCTCCACTCATTTTGGAATAAAGGCCAATGTTGTATTTGCCCTTCCTATCATCAGCTGAATTTGCTAGCTAAGATAATGTGATTTATGCATGAGGACTCCCAAATCCTTCAGTGCTATAGCTTCCTGCATTCTATTTCCTTTGAAATGTTCAGCCTCTGTATTCTTCGTGCCAACGTGCATAATCTCACATTTCACACTTAGATTCCTCCTGCCAACTTTTGCCCACTTGCTTAGCCTGTCCATATCCCTCTGCAGACTGTCATCCTCACCACTTGCCCGTCTACCCATTTCAATTTCATCCTCAAACCTGGTGAATATACATTCACTTTGCTCATCCATGTCATATATAGTGTAATTAATTGTGGCCGCAACACTAATCCCTGTGGCATTCCACTCGTCACAAGTTGCCATCCTGAAAATGTTGCTCTTATTTCCAACTTTGACTTCTATTAATTAGCCAGGATGAAAAGCTCTTCTTACTTCTCAATGCTCAAGTTCTCCATTAGCTCTAAGCAACTGTAAGATTGTTACTGTGAGACATATTTGGAAATGTGAGAGGGGGAAGGGAGAGCTGTAATGGAAAACAGATGGGAATCAGCTCTTTAGTGACATTTGAATTGAGGTTGACAGTCTTAATTTATGGCTTTTCCTATGGTTTTAAATTACAGTTGTGCCATTTGCCTTGAGGCTCACGTGCAAGATGTTAAGTTCCTGTGCGATCATTACTTCTCAATTTCCAAACTTTTTCATTTGCTCAGTAACTTAACTGTTCAGAAACCAACATTGTAGTTTTTCATGTTTGTCAAAGTAATGAATTGCTTGTTCCAAAATAAATACTTGTATGGCAGTTAGTTTTCAGAATATCATTCTGATAATGCATTGCAATTATAAAATTGGAATTTCATTCCATTTCTTTGACTTGCAGTGTACCTGTACCTTTTGAAATGACTGACTTGTCAATGTCTTTTTTTAAAAGTTAAGACTTTGATGAAAATCAAATTTCTTCCGGTTTTTTTTTACTGCATCAAATCTCTTGGATAATCAACTCCTGCCAATGTAATATTGTTTATTTTTGAGGTTGGGAAACAAAATGCAAAGACAGTAATTGTTGGAATCGGAAAAGTGAACTGTTGAATTGCCCCATTGTTTTGTGGTGATAGTCTTTGCCCAAGTAAGTAAGATGCAAAGGAACTGAACTTGAAAAGGTGTCTTAAGTTATCTACACTGCATGTACATACATTATGAACATGTTATCATCTATCCAGATTTATCAGGTCAATAAAGGATAATTCTATATAATTATCCTGCTTCTTTCTTTAAATAGACAAAACCTTTATTTGTCCAGAAATGTTCTTTACAAGGACATAGAGCAATAAAAAGTGTGTGCACCCAAAATGCCCCAGGGAACATAGTTTCTAATTTTTTTTCCATTCCTTGCTCCCTTGGGACTATGATTAACTCTTATTCTCCAGGAGAAAATGATTCTAACTCGCCTTTGGAACATCTTGGGAAAATCCAAAAAAAAGTACCTCCACCAACATATTTTCAGTAGGGTTAAGTAGAGGAATTTATTAGAATGGGTAAACAGGGTTGAAATATAACTCAGCCTTGATTGAATTTAATAGCAGTTGTGAAGCAGGGGCCTGAATGGCTTCTTCTTCCTTCTATTCTTAGGGAGCTGCAATCAAACGTTTTATGTCCAGGTGAATTTTAATTCCAAATTCTTGACAGGAACTAGTTGTTTTGATGAATAGACAAAGATGTTATCCATAGCTAAAGTAGCAAGTTTGGAATGCAGCTGGTTACTGGAGGGGAGATAAATGTCACCTGCAAATTCAAGGGTAAAGGTATATTGTGATTTATTGATGCTGCTCGGTAATTGGGTCATACCCTTAGGATATTAGCTCCATATTAAGAAGAATTATTGAATTGGATTGAGGAAGATTAGGCTTGCTTTCTTTTGTCCTTTTCATTTATGACAGCTCCTGTTAAAAACCATGTGTGTTGATAATGAATGCAAGGTGACTGTACTTCTCTGAAGCATTACAGCTTTTATTGCAATCATAGCTGACATTAGAATGTCACAGAGTCAGCGGAGGGATTGGGTTGAAATTGCAGCTGGTACCTTATTGTGTCCTTGTCTAGAAGTGAAATGAATCATAGAAATAATACCCATCCACTCCCTCTTCACCTCTAATTATGAATGACTCGTGTCTTATGCCAAATGGTTTAGTGCTATGTTTTTGCTGATAATTGGACCAAGGTAATTAAATAACCCAGTTGCAGGTTGTGGAATAACACCGTGTACAGTGATTAACTGCACGAGGAGGAGGAAAAACCCTGGAAGCTGTTAATTAATGGCACTTCTACAATGGCCTGTTAAGGATTACTAATGAAGTTTCGGCATGGTGCCAGCATAGTTTAGAATTTAATATAAATGCACTTGCAACTAGCATACAATAGAATTTGCAGCATAGAGTTACTAGCTGGAAATTAGCAGGAGCACCTTGAGATAGAGTATTTCAATTTATTTGTAATGCATTGTGTCTGTTGGCCTTAAAGATGCTGAGTTTAATTATAAACTCTAAAAAATCAGAAGGAATTTGACTAATTGTGACCATGGCATTGCTACCCCCTTTATTTGAGATGCTCACTCTAGTTCTAGTTTTACTTTATATCCTTCCTGTTCAAGCAGTTAGTTCCCATTCATCAGATGTGATCGTCTGTGTTGATTGACACTTGAAATAAAAAAGTTAATATTTTCATAACTACCTTGTTGACACAAATGTATTGGAGGCAGTTTAGAGTTTACTAAATTGACGTCTGGAGTGTGCAGAATATCTTATGAGGAAAGTTTGGTCAGACTGGATTTGTTTCCAGAAGTTAGGGTGGGGTAAATGGATGAAATTAAATATCGAAGATCCTGAAAGGGCAAGATATATGTGGAAGGATGTTCCCTGTTATAGCTGAGTCCAGAACTAAGAGCATGATTTTAAAATGAAGGATTGCCTGATTGGGACAGAGATGAAGAGAATTTTCCTGAGGTTTATGCAATTATGGAAGTGGGGCATTGATAGATTTTCGATAGGCAAGAGAAGCCTGCTTGGCTACTCTCTCTCATTCCTGATGAAGGGCTTATTCTTGAAACGTCGAATTCCCTATTCCTGAGATGCTGCCTGGCCTGCTGTGCTTTGACCAGCAACACATTTTCAGCTGTGATCTCCAGCATCTGCAGACCTCATTTTTTACTTAAAGAGAACTAAGGTTGTCAGGTTAGATGGGAATTTTAAACACAAGCACATCAGCCATGATCTTACTGAATAAGGAAATGGGCTCAAGATGCCAAATGGTCAACCTTTGCTCCTAGTTTATGTTTGTATGTAAAACCTGTGAAGTATTGTTCTTTACCTGCTGAATGTTGGTCTCAATCGCAAGGGAGCTACCATATACTCATTGAGATCCATGTAAGTATTTATGGACTGTGTTTAATAAAAGAAAAACAAAATTGAAAGAAGTTGAGCTAGAAGAAAAATAGTTTACTGCCCTTAACTGGAACTGAAAAGACTGTGGGGCTTCTGAGATGGTAGTTGCCTAACGAGCTTGGATAGATTTAACTTCTGCTTTAAACACTTAGGGAATCAGAATAGAAAACAGAAGCAGCAGTAAGGCTACCAGATCTCTCTTTTCCCTTTCTGTCTTTCTCCTGAATGAAATTTGAGAACCTGATAAATTAGCCATAAGACCATAAGACATAGGAGTGGAAGTAAGGCCATTCGACCCATCGAGTCCACTCCGCCATTCAATCGTGGCTGATGGGCATTTCAATTCCACTTACCAGCGTTCTCCCCGTAGCCCTTAATTCCTCGAGACAACAAGAATCTATCAATCGCTGCCTTGAAGACATTTAGCGTCCCGGCCTCCACTGCACCCTGTGACAATGAATTCCACAGGCCCACCACTCTCTGGCTGAAGAAATGTCTCCGCATTTCTGTTCTGAATTGACCCCCTCTAATTCTAAGGCTGTGTCCACGGGTCCTAGTCTCCTGTATTTTGATTACCTTACAAACCCTAAAACGCTGAACAGTGACCACTATCCAAAGATTGGATCCAGCTTGATTTCCAAGCAAATGAAGCTATGTTTAAAAGATCTTTCATTGGTATATAGCTGTCAGTGATTCGATTTTACTGTCAAGACATTTGGTGAACCAATGACAATTCATCAACCTTATTTCTTTAGTTATAGATCAATGATCAATAAGGGTGCTTTTTATTTTGAAATACCACCTTCCTTGTGTCATTGTGGGATCAAAAGGGGGTATTATTCTAATTTTGCATTCTAACTTAGACATTAACCAGTGTTGCCACTTGTTTTAAAAGTTGATATTTTTGAGTTATTAAAAATAAATAAATTTTGTGTTTTTAGAAGAAACCTCCCGAAAATCTCTTTCATTCTGGGTAGTAGAAAAAAAGGAAATAATCGGCCCTTTTGGTGATTGAATTTAAACATCGATATTAATATTGCGACTCATGGAGTAGTGGGGCATTATCACACATTCTTTCCATTGCGGTTGGAATGTGCTGCTGTTATTGACACTACCTTTTAACTTGAAAGTAACAATTACTGTAAATTGTGCAGCCGTGCTAGAGAAAAATGCTTCAATTGAATTTGAAGTTTAAATTCATTGTTTGTTTAATGTCAAAATACTGTGTCATGCTTTTTTATTTTTGCCAACCATAATAAAGATATATAGTGCTTCATGGATCATAACTCATTGACTGGTTGAAGTGACATAACTAATTGTGCATGCATTTATTTTTCCCTTGTGTTGCAGAGTTCATTAATATTTTAACGGAGGGAGCCTAATGATTTGTAGTAAGTCTGAAATTAATTTTGTTTTTCAGGCCTGAAATTTGCTTAAGCAGTGCTTCTAAGATGCTGTAATGTGCTGACTGGTCATTATGGGCAGACGATACCCAGGGGCATATCACTGTCCAAATCGCATATGTAAGTATGGGTAAAGTAGTTCATTTCTTTTTTTTCCCTCCATTAGCTTAATTATGACTAATTTACTGGTAAATATTTAGGATATTCTGCTGCAGTGTGATTTCACTTATTGAAGAATACTTAATTTTCTTTAATGACTGTGATGAGCAAAATCTGCGCCTGACGAGAATAATTTATATTTCAAGTTTGTGGCATGTAAGTGGTAGAGGGAGCAGAGAATTGAATAATTTTAGATGTGTGAAGGTAGCACAATGGTGTAATTGCAGTCATTATGTTCTTTGAATTTTTTTGCAGTTTAAATTTAATCTCCTAGAAACATGTTTCCTAGGAGAACCATCACATTAAAATACAGGTCAAATTTCACAGGCAAATTTTATGATACCGGTATGCAATGAATTATCTGAGAAAGGGACACACAAATGCTAAGTTTGCAAAGAGGTTAATGTTTCAACTACACTTCCAGTTTCTGCCAAATATTGATGTTCAGGGTCACATCTTGATGCTTGCTGTAGGTCTTCGAGATATAATGGCTGTGTCATCACTCCAGCACTTGTAAACTATATACCAGTCCTTAAGCTGCTTCTATCACCCCTGATGGTAATATCTCGTGGAGAGTTACAGCTGCACAGCAATCAGAAGCTCCTGACCAAATGGTAACTGCTGGTATGCCAGATGAGATCCGATTTGTGGGCAATGTATTCAATATGAGTGTCATTGCAGTCACTCTTCTAAAAAAGTTTCTCTAAAATGAAGCAGTTTTGTGAACATGTTTATTTATGGTAGCATCACAGCCAACATCCATGATATGCAAACTTTGTGCCAGAACTCACTTAGGTAACTATCAAGCTCAAGAACTGTGGATTTCTGACCCTGTCTTTCGACTCAGAGGTGCCAACATCAATGACTGAAATTTTCTTACTGAAAACTGGGTTTAAAGCTGAACCTTCACTTTCCTACCCACTTATTCACTAAATTATGTGTTCCTGTACTGATTTGCAGTAGCAATGCACCAACAAACATAAGACTTCCTGATTTGAAGCATTTTGTCACTTTTAATGCTAATCTGATTTAAATCCCATGTTGCTCATGGTGCTCAGCTGTACTGTTGAAATAGTTGCACAAGGTCTTAACCATTCTGACTCAGCAGTTAGTTTGTCTAGCAATGAAGAACAATGTTTGAAGAATTGTGGAGCATGACACAAATGAGTAAAATATGCAGAATTTGTGTTCAGTAATGGGGCTTCCCAAATCTGTATACTAACCCACCACTCTATGTTCGACCTATCTGGTTCAGTTGCCACTTCTGTCATAGTACTAAAATGGTCTATTGTAAAGTCACAAACGCCTTTCCTTCTCTGTGTCCTTAGATTAATTTCACCCATTTTTAGTGACTTATCAACTGTAACCACTCTAAGCCCTTCTATTGCTTTCATCCTTATGAATTCATAGCTCATCTAACGCCTTGCATTTTGACTTTTGCAGCATCTTCCTTGAGGTAGAATTGAATATTGAATCTACTTCAGAAACTCTTCTGCCTCTCTTCCCTATAAACGATTGCTACCCCAGGTTATAATAGGATAAGTTAAGTCCTTCATTATGACTACTATTTAGTTTTTGCACCTCTCTGTAAGTTCTTTTCAAAATTTTCACTGTAAAGCTGAAGGGGACAGCTTCTGAATACAAAATATTTTAACAATGTCAGTTAACATGTGAGTCAGGCAAGGACAATGAGGGGTGAGCAATTTAATGGAAAATGCTTCAGAAAATAAGATGTGGGTCAAAATGACCTGTAGAGGACACAAAGAAAGATGGGAGAGAGTATAAGGGAAGATGCAAGGTCAAATCTAGTTCAAATTAGGCTAATGTAAGGAAGTGGCATGGCTGATGGTCTTAATGTCAAAGAAGATCAGGAACAGCTTACATTTCATGGAGGTGAAGGTGATGCAGACAGTGAAGAGAGTTTAAGAAGTTGACTTGCAGTATAGATCATCAGGAAGTAGCTGAACCAACATAAGGAGCAGAGGATGTTCCTACTTCTGGGAAGAGTCCATGCTGGCACACCCCACAGATAATGGTTGCACACATTTCTCCATTAGTAAGACATTCAAAGACAAGGGCCATGTGTAGAGTTCTCATGACTCTTCGGGATAGTCACCTCCTTGATTGAGGTGCTGCACTGACTGAGCAACACAGAGCAATCATTTGGGTTTGTTGCATTCTTTCTGAACCCTCCCATCCCAGAGTCACATCAACTTGAAAGTTATCATTGCATGCAGTATCGTAGATCATCATACTCAGTGAAGATGGTAGAAATACTGTGTTGATTGTGGCTAGAATCCCTCTTTTAAAATTGGTGCCAACAACTTCTCCTATATTGTCAAGGGCCCGAGACATAGTGCATATTGCTTTTGGCCAGCATTTGAACCTCAAATACTTGTACCCTCGAGTATTTCACTTGACTCGATCTAATGATTGTAAATGAAATGTAGCAGCATTCTGCAAATGCATGATTGATACCTTTTGCCCTCTTGTCATCCCCTGTCCAGCAGAAATGGAGCTCCCACTTTTGCCCATTAAGCTGACACTGACTCTGCCCATCCTGGGCGATGACCTATGTATTGTCTGCTTGCGGGTTACTTCGAACAAACAGCACATGATGTCTGACAATGCAACTTGTGATGGAAATCCTCAGCAGCGAGCTCTGTCTAGGCAGCAGTTATTCCTGCCGAGCTTCCGTGTCCCCTTGAACCTTGCTTTAGCCAAACAGCCCATTTCCACTGATCTTTGCTTTTTTATTTATTCGCTGTCACTCTTGATCACTTGCTCTTCCTTTCGCTCACGCTCGTGCTCATTCACTCCCTCTTCTGATTGTGTTTTTAATGGGGTCAGTGTCTGTTGGGACATCTGACTAACTGTTGACACATTGCTGTTCAATCCTGAACTCCTCAATTGAGCAGAATTAAATATTCACTTTAGGCTGCTGCCCACACAGAGTTGGCTATGGGAGTTTGCGTTCCTAAAGCTGCAAAATTGTTGCAGCAGACAACTGAAGGCTGCTTCAGAGTTACTAAAAAATCCAACGCGAACATCTGCCTTTCTTTATTCCAGAATGTAAGCCATCGAAGTTTATGTTAATAATTGCTTTGAACGAAACTTTTTTTGAAGTCAAGTGAAGGGGAACGAAAGTGATGGTTAAAGTTATGTACAGCTTCGAGCCAGTGAAAAACTCCTCAAAATTTTCCCGATAGGTTCGTAGGTCATAGGTCATGCCCTTAAAGACTGGAAGCTGAGTAGTTTTACAGTGGTTGCTGTCCTGGGGCATCCTCCTCAGGGAGTAGTTGACTATCATTCCTGATGGGATGATGTTGTTCCGAAACATCCCAAGATCCTGGTTATATGTGTAGATGAGGAAGATGAACTGTGGAGAAATACCAAGCTAATGTTGACTTTACATACTTGACAGTAGTGGGTGATGGAGGCTGAGAAAGAATCATCAGCCCAGATGGCTATGTTGTGGATGTTAGTGACCCTGTAGGAGATGCACAAAGAGGTTGGTGTTAGCCACCAGCAGCTGCGTTCTTTTGTCAATTTGTTGTTGAGCAGCTGGAAGCACTGGCTCTGGTAAGCATTGCATCAGTCACTTGTTTAATGTATCTGTGGCAGTGCACTGGTCGAAGGCTGAGATTCCTGTGTTAAGATTAGATTACTTACAATGTGGAAACAGGCCCTTCGGCCCAACAAGTCCACACCAACCCTCCGAAGACCTAGACCCATTCCCCTACATTTACCCCTTCACCTAACGCTACGGGCAATTTAACACAGCCAATTTATCTAACCTGCACATTTTTTTTTGGACTGTGGGAGGAAACTGGAGCACCCGGAAGAAACCCACACAGACACTGGGAGAATGTGCAAACTCTACACAGACAGTTAAACCAGAAGGAAACTGCAATAGAAAATGTGAGGGAAGGAGTGACCTGACTGGCCCTGGCCGGACTGTTGATGTTGCCTGCACAGCACCTTTGCAGATGGTACATGTCTACTGCTGCCTCCCACAGAATCTAAAGAGACCCAGATATAATGTGAGGATTCTCCTTAAAAGCAGGAATAGACTCTGGTTTTTGTTGCATAACATCTTTAATCTCCTTTGCACCAATGAATGTGATTCTGCAATAGGAAATTTAGAAGTCCATTAGAGGAGGCATATTTTTAGAGAATGATTGTGTCAGCAGCGCAGTCGCTTAATGCATTTTAAAATATGTCAAGGCATGAGGGTGTTACTGGTTTGTTGTCCATCCCTAGTTGCCTTTGAGAAGATGGTGATGAGCTGCCTTCTTGAACCTCTGCAGTCCACTTGGTGTAGATAGACCCAAAACGCCATTAGAGGGAATTCCAAGATTTTGACCTAGCAATACTGATGGAACAGGAATATATTTCCAATTAAAAATGTTAAGTGACTCGGAGATAGTCGTATTCCCATGTGTCTGCTTCCCTTGTCCTTCATGATACTGACGGTGTTGAGGAATCAGTGCACTGTGTCTTGTAGATGGTATTTTCTGCTTCCAAAAAGCTTTAGTGATAGAGGGCATGAATGTGAAAGGTATTGGATGGCACGCTAATCAAGTGGCTGTTTGGTCTTGGATGGTGTTGAGCTTTGTTGTACATATCCGGACAAGTGGGGAGAATACTATCATACTTCTGACTTGTCCTTGCAAAAAGTGGACAGGCTTTGGGGAGACTGGAATTGAGTTACTTTCTGCAACACTCCTAGTCTCTAACATTCTGTTGTACCAACAAATTCATACAGTTTGTTAAGTTCAGTTTCTGCTCAATAGTATCTCCCAGCTTCTTGATAGCAGGTAATTCAATGTGATATTGTCGTTGAAAGCCCAGGGATGAAAGTTCAGTTCTCTCTTAGTGAAGATAGTCATTTCTCAGTACTTACGTTGCACGAATGTGACTTACCACTTTTCATCAACACCTGGATCTTGTCCGGGGTCTTGTTGTATTTGACCATTGATTGTTTCAAAATCTGCCAAGTTACAGATTGTGCTGAACATTATGCAGTCACTTCTGACCTTACGTTGGAGGGAAGTTTATTGATGAAGCAGTTGAAAATGACTGGGCCTAGAACACTACCCAGAGGAGACTGCAGATGTACCCTGGAGTTGAGATGAATGACTGTGAACACCCAAAATCATCATCCTTTTTACCAGGATGACTCCAACCAGTGGACAGGGTACATCCCAAATCCCATTGACTCCAGTTTAGGAGGGCTCCTTGATACCATAATTAGTTGATTACTGGTGTGATGTCAAGGATAGTCTCCCTGACCTTCCCCCTGCAGTTCTGTTCCTCTGGCTATGTTTGAACTGCGGTTGGAATGAGGTCTGGAGCTGAGAGACTCTGGCAGAACCCAAACACTGGTCAGTAAAACACAAATAACCAGGCATGCACGTAGCTGCAAAATGATTTATATTGGCAAATGAAATTTCCTGATCTGCATCTGCCAAATGAATTGCAGATGTTTTTGTTTGGTAACTCCATTTTGTGAACAGATGGAATAAGTAAGGCACTGAAGTACTGGCATTTGTCTTGTTGGCTTTATCTTTGCTTCATTGAAAATTCCATTGCTGAAATAATAGGGTAATTGGCAAGTTGAATGCCAACTTTTAATTGGCAAAATTATGCATGTGTCAATCAGCTTTCTTTTATTTAGTCTTCACTGCTGTGTTCTGTATTCTGTGTTGCTCTTGATTTTTTTTTCAGTGCTTTCAAATGGCATGTTTCTTTAAATAGTAGTTTTGACTGACAACAATGCTCTCACCCATGAGTGTGAGGAGTTCAGCTATGGACCAGGTTATTTCTCAGCTTAGGCTCTTTTTGCATCATTCATAGATTGTGAGCATCTCTGTTGAGACCAATATTTAATGCCTATCTCCAATTGCCTGGAGAGGGTGGTGGTGAGCTGCCGCCTGGAACTGTTGCATACCAGGTAGGTAGACACTCAATGTTGTTAGGGAGGAAGTCCATCAACATTGAAGCAACAGCATAGTCCCAAGTCAGGATCATGCAGTCGCCTGGAGGACAACCCGTAGGTAATGGTGTTGCCATGTTATTGATGCCCTGTCCTTTAGGTGGTAGAAATTGGTGTTTTGGAAGGTCCTGTGAAAGGAATTTTTGTAAGTTATTTCATTGCACCTTGTAGATGCCACATTCCATTGCCATTTTGCACCAAAACTGAGGGGAGTATGTGCTTAAATTGGTGGATGTGCTGCTGATCAGGCCACCTACTTTGTCCTGGATGCTGGTTAGCTTGAGTATTCTTGGAGCTGCACACACCCAGGCAAGTGGAGAATATCCCATCATACTCCTGACTTGAGCCTTGTGGATAGGATTTAGGGAGTCGGGCGGTGGGCTACTTGCCACGTAACTCCTAGATGTGAACCTTTTTTTAAGAATTTGTTTCATTGTCACATGCATTCAAATATAGGAATACACAAGTACAGTGAAAAATGTACAAAGTCACCTTTCTCCAATGCCATCTTGGTAACAAAACCAGAATTTAAAAAAAAACAGGGGAAGAGCCAAAACACAAGAAAACATCCAGATCTTAAAGTCCAAAGTCTTATCTCCAAAATGGTGTTGGAACACTCAGCTATTGATGCAGGTACCTAGGCCTGGGTCTAGCCCCAGCCTGGAGTCTCGGTTAGCCTACGAGTTGCTCTTCGGTCCTCCAGCCAGGAGGAGCTGCATTCTTGCCACTTGCAATGCCATCACTGCCTCCAATTGCCTGGAGGAGTTTTACCGCTGCCACCCATAAATGCTGTAAGGAACTGTTACATCATTGTGGCCACGAATGCTTCTGCATCCAGTCGCTGGGTCCCCTGGAGGCTGCTGCCATTACATTGCTCTCGCTGCCAATGTTATGCTGTCACCTCCTCCGATCTGAAAAATGTGTTGCTGGAAACGCGCAGCAGGTCAGGCAGCATCCATGGAGCAGGAGATTCAACGTTTTGGGCATAAGCCCTTCTTCAGGATCTCCTCCGATCACCAAGAGAAGCCTGGGAAGCAGCTGCCTCCGATCCCGCCACTACGTCTGACTATTGGGAGGCGGCTGCCATTCCGCACACAGACCCAAAGTGCTGCAAAATGCTTTAAATAAAACAAAGAAAAAGAAAAAATGTAAAAATTCTTTAAAAAAGAAAGGAAGCAGACAGGATTGGTGAGCTTTGGGCTCTACCCTGCTGCTTGGCCACCATTTTGAATGTTTTTACAGTTAGTAATTATGTGATAGCCACAATTAAGTATCTGGTCAAGATGTTGGTGGGACAGTATTCAGTGATGGTACAGGACGTAGGTTTGTGTCTCTATTTGGCTTGTCCTAGGATGGATGTGTTGTCCCGGTCAAAGTGGTGTCCTTCCTTATCTGTATGTAATGAGAGAGAGTCATGTCATTTTGTGGCTCGTTGGTGTTCATGTATCCTGGTGGCTACTTTTCCGCCTATTTGTCCAGAGACATGCACGACATTTCCTAGAAGCATGGCATTCCAACCGGAATTCTATCAACAAACACATCAAGTTAGACCCCATCTATGCCCTCGAGAAAAAGAACAGGAAATGATATCACCACAGAAAATGATATTGCCAACTCAAAGAAACCCAAACATATGAATAGAAAGCAGGAGTCATGAACAGTGCTTCGCCTGAGGCCCACTGAAGATGTTACCTAGTATGGTGACGAAACATCTGGAAATGAACCTTCCAGCTCAGTGAGCAAACCTACATCCAGAACCACAATCTGAGATACAAATCTTCTCAAAACACGCTAAGGTGATGGAACTGTCATAGAATGTCAAGGAGTGAAAGTTAGATTCTAGTTGGAGATGGTATTTGTGGAGCATGAATGTTAGTTGCCGTTTATTGGCTCAAGCTTGAATATTATTCAGGATTTTCTGCATATGGACACAAATGTGTCTAAGGAGGTACACATGAGCATGTATCAGCAAACATCCCCATTTCTGACCTTTCTGGTGGAGGTGAAGTTATTGAGGATAATTGCGTCTAGACTGCTGTTGCAGGAGCTCCTTAGAAGAATTAGAATTTGATTTATTGTCACAGGTACTCAAGAATGGGAGTACAGTGAAAGGTCGCCACTCCTGGCACCATCATAGGTACAAAGGTACCCAGGTACAAAATCTTGTGGACAGAATAGAAAAGTAAAAAAATATAGTTAAAAGTTAGCCATTACAGTCCTTCTATAGACAAGGGCCTGTAGTTGATCTACGCTGGGCCCGCGCTCTGTACGCGGGCCTTGTTCTCCCCATGAGGGCATGCAGTCCCTACGAGAACATGCTGTCCCCATGAGGTCACGTTGTCCCTGCACTGGGCTGAATACCTCACCCCCGACCGCCATCTGGAGATGCCATCTACTTCATAGGTGAATGCCATCCAGGCAGCTCCTTCACCAACTGTCAAAGTCCTGCCATCCACAGTCGCTGCCACGCTCCAGACTCTGATGCCTCTGCTGCCTTCATGACTGAGATCTCTCCAGAAGTAGGACAAAACAAACTAAAACACTGAAAAAGAGGAAAAAGGAGAAACAGACAGAATGAATGAGCAGTGGGCTTAAGAACCTGGACGCTGCTCACTCCACTGCTGCCATCTTAACCAGGATGGATGTCCTGGAGCTGACATAATTGGCCTCCAACAAACACAGCCACATCTTTCTGTGCTCAATCTGACTTAAACCACTGAAGAGCTTTCCCCTTGCTTTCTAATTACTTTAATTTTAATTCGGCTCCTTTGCATTGGTGTGCTGGGCTCCTTCATCATTTTGAGGATGGGAACATTTGTGGAGTGCCCTCCTGGATTTAGTTGTTTGATTGCTACCACCATTCATGACTGAATGTGGCAGAACTACAGGACTGAGATCTGATCCATTGGTTTTGCTCTGTAAGGAGCTTGCTGTTTTGGGTGTTGATAGTACCTGCAGCCCAGTGTTGTGGCTTCATGTTGAATTTCTGATTTCTTTATGCTCCTTGCATGCTTTTCCAGACTCTTCAGAGAACCAGCATTTGTATCAGTCCTGCTCGTGGTCAAGCGAGAAAGGGAAACAATGTGAGGTTGCAGCTTGCTGCTAAATATAATTATTCATGCCCTGTTTTTAGCCACCAGATCTATTCAAAATCTGTTCAATTCAGCACAGTTTTAGTGCCACATAACGTAAGGAAGGGTGTCCTCTGTATAAAGATAGGACTCTGTACCTGCAAAGAACATGCTGTGTTCTTTTTTTTAATACTGTCATGACAGATGTTGCTTGGAGAGGTAACTTAGTGAAAATTAGGGCAAATAAAACTTTTTTCCTTTGTCTAGTTTCTCTTCTTTCTTAATTCACGGCCCAGTCTGACAATATGTCCTCTGGACAAGGACAGCTTATTTAATAGGGATGCTCCTGAGGCACTCTTGATGGATTTTGAAGCCCTTCCCCCCCCACAGCTTGTATTCTGTGTGCTTCTTTTCTCAGTGCTGCTTAGAATTGGTGTTCAGCAGGAAGAATAACCAATTCACCAGCTGAAGAACAGCAGTAGGTAGCAGTCAACAGGTAATTTCCTAGCCTAATATTTACCTAATTCCATGAGAGATCATGGGGTTTCATGTCAATGTTGGGTCCATTGCTTCCAAACTGGATGCTACTACGCTGCCACCTCTGATGGATCTGTTGTGTCAGGACATGCAGATGATAACTTAGGAGTTTGCCTGGGATAATGGCTGTAAGGCAAAATTCCAGGGGTTACATGACATCAGGCAATTTGAATAATCTGTGGGACATCTCACCCAACTTTGGCAGAAGCAGTCTGACTTTAGGAAGCCATCCCAGATTGTGCCTTTCTTGTTCCTAATGCCTGCGTTGGTGGGAGGGAGATCTGCCCTTTTTTTTCTTAATTCCATTTTTGGTGGTATATGGAAACTGAACAATGTCCTGAGCTATTTCAGAGAGAAGTTAAGGATGGACGAGACTGGGTCAAGATGGAAGATTTCATTCCTTGAAAGATATTGGTGAACACCAGGAGGTTTTATGACAATAGTTTCATGAACATTATGACTGAGACTTTTTTTATTGCAGCTTAATTAGTTTTAAACTCTACTATCTGCTCTGATGGAATTTGAAAGCATGTACCCACATTATTACTCCAGTAAAATGACCACAATGCTATTGCCCTCTCCAGTACAATGTTCTTGCTTATCATTACAGCATTAAAAAGCAAGCTAAAGCAATTATGAAAAACTTCTGGGCAGGAAAGTGCTTGTTGCATTTGTTTTAGAGCTGTGTAATTAGAGATCTCAGTTGGGTAAATTGACTAATTTGTCAGGTAAATAACTTCTATAAAAGTGGTTAATAGAAAATTTGGAGCACTTGATTGGCACTTGATGAGTGCTATTGTGATACCAGTGAGATTGGAAAGCAGAGGGTAAAATCTTGTGCCATTCCCCTCCCCTTATAAGATTGGTGGCAGGTGACTGAGGAACATGGCATTAGGACAGGGTGGCATGTTGAAAGCCACCCCATGTCCTTGCTGCCTACCCTCCTCACCATCTGTATTCTTGGGTTATTTCTCCCACTACCACTCACCTTTTTACCTGAGTCTTTCCTTGATCTTGGAGGTCTCGGTAGATGTACAATGGTCAGCCGCCACATCTCATTGGTGGTGTCAATGTCAAAGGAGTTGCTTGCTTTTGATTGGCAGATGGGGGCCTTCCGCATAGGGCCTTTGATACAGGAGAGGCCTGGCCTGTACAGTGCCTGAATAGCTCATAGTTCGGGAAGGCTCATCGAATTATGAGAATGTGGGACAATACCCTCTTCACTTCTGTTAATCCAGACCAGAAAGTGAAGGGTGTGATTGATATTATGTTATGTTTGTGCTCCTGAGGTCTCTTATAGTGCAGTGGTAGTGTCCTTATCGCTGGGTCAGAAGGCCTAGGTTCAAGTCCCACCTGCTCCAGACGTGTGTCATAACATGTACGAAATGGGTTGATTTAAAAATATGTATATTTATATGCTGAAAATATTGCTGCATAAAACAGTAACGTTTACACAAATCACCGAATCACAGCAGTGTAATGGTGTAGAAGGAGGCCATGTGGTCTCTCATGTCTACATTGGCTCTCTGAATGAGCCTCATAAGTGCCATCCTCCTGCCCTTTTCACATACCCTTGCACATTATGTCCACCATGTGTCCGGGCAGTTCATTTCAGACCCAAAGTTATTGAATACCTGTGAAAAGGTATTTTATTACATGACTTTACTTCTTTGTAAGTCTGTACCCTCAGGCTCTTGAGCCTTTTACAAGTGGGAATAGTTTTTCCCTATCTGCTCTATCCAGAGATCTCTCTCAATTTTGAAAACTTCTATCAAAGGCCATCTACTCTCCAAGGAGAACAGTCCCAACATCTCCGACTTACCTTCATAACTGAAGTTTCTTATCCCTGAAAACATTGTTCTGCACTCTCCTGAATACATTCAAGTCCTTATGAGACACCCAGAACTGTACACAATAATCCAGCTGAGGTCTAATAAATGACCTATATAACTTTAATAAATGTTCTAGCTCTTGCATTCTATCTACAGGAAACTGTATGCTTTATTATCTGCTCTGTCCACCTGCCCTGCCGTCTTCAGTGATCCATGCACAGATACACCCAGGTCCATCTGCATCTCTGTGTCTTTTATTAATTTACTTTACATGTTCTTCGTAACAAAATGACTCAGCTCACACTCTTCTATTTTGGATTTTGTGTTATCTTTCTGTACTCCTCCAACTTGTCTCTCCTTTATGCAGTCCTCCTTGCAATTTATAAATTTCCAAGTTTTGTATCACTGTCAAACTTCAAAATTGTCCCTTGCGCACACATTTATCTCTGAGGAACTCCATTACAAACTTGTCTCCAGTCTGAAGAATCATCTGTTCACCACATCTCTCTTTCCTATTACACAGCCAATTTTGGATCCATGTTGTAAGTCTCTCTACACGCCCCCCCCCCCCCCCCCACCCCCCACCTCTCTCTCTCTCTCTCATTAAATGCATTTTGAAAATCCATGTACCTTACAATGGCTGCATCACCTTCATTGACTCTTTGTTACCTTTTCAAAAACTCCAATTACCCTTTTAGAAATCCATGTTGGCTCTTCTGAATGAAAACAGCTTTTTCATGTGACTACTAAAATTGCCAAAATAATTGTTTTTAGAAGTTTCTCCAATAAGACAGTTAAACTGACTGCTCTGTACATATAATACAGTACATTACAGCAGAGGAACAGCCCACCTATGCCGATTCCTAGTCCTTGTTAAAACTTCTTACCCATACGCAGTTTCTATTCCTCTGTTCACCTACCATTCATACGTCTATCAAAATACACCTTAAACATTCCTCACATGCCTGCTTCTACCGCCTCCACTGGCAGTGCATTTCAGGCACCAACCACTGTCTGGGTGAAAAACTTTCCCCACACTTCTTCCTAAACTTTCCCCTTCTCATCTTGAACCTGTACCTTCTTGTCATTGACCTTTCTATCCTGGAGAAAAGCCTCTGACTATCCACCCTATCGATACATCTCACCATTTTGTAGATCTCTAACAGGTCGCCCCTCAACCTCCATCTTTCCAGTGAAAACAATCCAAGTTTATCCCACTCTACTCATCACCAAAGCCTTCCAGACCAGGCAGCATCCTGGTAGACCTTGTAATTGCTGCTCTCTTTTTCACAACCTTTTTTTGAACAGGGGCATAATGTCTACAATTCTCCAGTCCTTTGGCACTGAGTCTCGGGAAGTCTGAAAAATTACGTTCAGTACCTCTGCAATTTTTACTGTCATTCCTTAAATATCCTTGGATGCATCACTCTGGTCTTGGTTCCATGTCAACTTACAGCACCAGTCTTTCCAACACTTAGTCTTTGTGAATTTTGAATCCTTCCAATGACCGAATTTGTATCCACTTGATATGTCTGCCATGCCCCTCTGTATAAATTCCCTTTTAGTTTCTTAATCAATCTTGCTACATTTTTTATCAACCTCGTCTATATGCATATAAATAGCAATAGATATAAATAAATTAGAAGTGCTACCTCTGCTTTATCACCATTTCACCCAAGTTGTAAAACATTCTGGTAAAAGCAATTACTAATAAATTTTAAAAGAACACACAAAAACACACTTACTGATGTTTATCAAAATTTTGCAACTGTGATAATTTACTGCAAGTGGCTTAAACCCAAATATAGATACAGCAAATAATAAATAATAATACATAGGCAAAATTGAAGAGGCAGTGATGTGATTTTTGTGTAAATGTGAAAACAAATTTGCATGAAATTTTGAAGGGAACTACACAGGAGCTGAAGATCTGTTTGTGCTTGCAGTTGTTCAATGACAGTGGGTGGCTGCATGAAAGTGTTTGCTGAATCACAATTTTATTTAACGTTTGGCACTTAAATAATGTAACCAAATTGAGTGTCATTTTAGTTAGTGTTGTAGACAATTGAATATAGGTCGTCCTGCTATAACATGACAGTTGTGTTCCTCTGCAGCTTGTGTTATATAAAATCGCGCTGTCGAAGATCACTAATAGAAAATCACTACACCCGTCCGGTAGAACATTTGTGTTATCCAAACAATGTCCACAATTCGTCAATCATGTTATAGCCAATTTGCACTGAAGAAATTTACACTTTAGCAGAACGGCCTGTGTAAAGATTCTGTCATATAATCCCTGCCCTTGTTTGCTCATTACCGTGCTGTCTCAACTTGTCTTTCTGTTTCCTGTGTTGCATGTAAATTGCCACAAGCTACCTTTAATTTGGCTACTTATTAAGAAATCTCATCATCAAATACTGAAACAATATCTTTATTGCATGTTGCAATCAAAATCAGACCCCTCAAGTCAGCAAGTTAAGCCTCACAACTCCCCTTAGCTATTATCCAATTAATGGTGGAGTTTAGCTACAATTCCAACCAAAAGGGTCTATGTCTGGATGTCCAGGGTTCGATCCTTGTACCATGTTGTTCTCCCAAGTTTTGCTACTGAAGAATCTTTGGAGGATTAGTGCAGATTTGATGGGCCAAATGGCCTGTATCTGCACTGAGAGGATTCTATGTAAATGATCGACTTTTAATTATGTACAAATAGGTATTAAAAGGTAGTTAAATTGCCTTGTTGCTGGCTGGCAAATTAAAGTGAATTTACAATAATTATCAAGATGGGGAATGTAGTGGATGAGCCTGAAATTTCTGTACATGCAGATATAAAGGTAGAAGGAATAGCAATGAGAAAATCACCTTCTGAAGTTAGCTTGATTCTGGATCATATCAGGTTGGAAAGGAACTGCTTCCTGGGGAAGGTGGATTAGTGTCCCTTTGTTCAATATGTTTAAAAGATGAGTTGTCAAGAAAATGTGAAATGATAAAATTATGTTTCAAGCCTCTTATCTATCATACCAGATGATTCACAGCAAAAGAATTTCAATCTCTTCTATTTTTCTTTTGCTTTAGCTACCCTGAAATCACAAAACAAGGAAAGATAAATAGCAAAGAAATTAGCTGTACCATCTGCTGCAGTGATACCAGCAACTGACGTGCACTACAGGATAGATACATGTCATGTAGTAGTCTCAAATCTACCTTTCAACCCTTTCCAGGTTTGCTGTTGTGCTAACACAAGGTTCTTGCAGCCACCTCATATGGTGCTAGCTCATTTAATTGACCGGTGAACCAGTAACCCTTACTGACTTCTTGTCCAATTGTGCTAAAGTCCTGGCATTGTCCATGTCGCTCAGACTCCCGGTAAAATTTTCCGCTGAGCAACTGGGAGAACAGAATGGACTCCCCACCGGCAGCAGAGTGAAAAAGTATATTTGATGGTTTGATGAAGGATATTGATTGATCTCTTGGAATGCAAATAGAACAGTTGAGGAAGATAAAGGATTAGTTTGAGATTATCCATATAACATTTAGGTTATTTTGCAGCACAGTTGATCAATTACTCACTTCTAGAAATATAACTTATTCTCTTTGGAGCATTGCGTCTTTTTCCAGATTTACTTCTGGAGTTTAATTGACGAGCCATTCCTCTTGCAACACTCTTGATGTACTTTATCAAATGGATCTCGCTAAGCTAGCCGCTTCTGCTGTACATGTAGCTGCTAGAATAACGACATTTACGTTATCACTGGTGCTGTCTGCACTTTATGGAAAACAAGTCAGGCAAATGACTGCTTTTAGTTATATTGGGTCCTCTGCGTGTTTAGCTATAAAATTATACAGAACACAACATACTGATAACATTGTGCAAAACTCCATCTGCCTGTATTTGCTGCCATACTATGTCAGTATCATGGAATTTTAGCCCATTTGCCATTTGGCATCCTCCTCCCTTGATGGAGGAAGACAGCACAATTATGGTATTCCATTTTGATGTGTCCGAAAAAGAGGCAGTGTAGACGCCATGGACTGCAGGTCTCCTTTCTATGCTGAGCAATTGTATAGCTCCATGAAATAACTGAGTCAAGATCTGCTCACTTGCACCTGCCAATGTGACATTATCATTATCATTGGTAGAGCTCTAATAAATTTGAGCCTCCAATAAATCCTTGTCACAAAATTTGACTCTTTTGGATAGGGATCTTGCCATTTTTTTCCCTGGTACATTACTGTTCTGTTAGTCCGTAGATCCACTTTAGGTGAGTACGCAGTGTCTGACTTGCTGTCATAGCTCAGCCATTCTAACTTCTCTGTCAGCCATACAGAAGAATACAGTAGCAATTCACTCTGGCGATTGAACCAGCCATACTGTAGCACTAATCGTGCACCAGCAATTAAATGAATTGTTTCACTTGAACGATAAACGTGCTTTTAAGTACATAATACGTAATATTCTAAGTTTGCACCCCTAGTCCGTTTCACCCATTTGTGAAACCTGATGAGAACAGATGTAGAGCAGAGCATTTCAGTTGTATAGCTGAGTAATTTCAACTGCAGAGCTGTGTAGCAGATGCAGTGGTTCATTAATAAATTGAACCTTTGCTTGTGAATTGACCTCCTTTTCCTCTCTAACTAATATTCCCACAGAATTTATGCACCTTCTTCCTGTTACAAAGTACAGGAAGTAGAAATACCAATTCTTAAATTAAGTCTGATGAGAAAATTGTGTTTTGAACACAAAGGTTTGGCTGCTGCTGCAGACTGAAATCCAGGGTGGATGTTCAGCTTCCGCCCTGCAGACTGTTCACATTTTCTCAGAGGAGTCATCCCTCTTCGAAAGAATTGGATCTCCACAGTACCAAACATTTCAAGGCAGTTTGTAACATATGAACATATGAAAAACCAGGCAAGAATTAAGCATGTTATTTAGCCCATCCTGTCTTCCTGACAGCGCTCTCTCATACATTCTGCATTCCACTTCAATACTGAGGAAGGCAAAAAGCGCGAGGGGGGGAGGTTAAGAAAACACATAAAAAGGATTCTATTAACTCACGAACATGGTTTTACTAAAATCTGTGCCTGCGAATTAAGCAAAATGCACTTCCTCTTAGATAAGGCTGAGTAAGTCCTTCTTCCTGAATCAGGGGAATTGAGATTTTATAGAAGTCAGTTTCCCTTTCTGTTAATCAGGCGATTACAATTATTGATCACGTAGTGGGCTGTGGAAAAGAAAAAGTCTGTTCGAGAGAAATGAGGAAAGATTTACATTTGCTGACAGGTATCCATGTTCACACTCTGGTTTTATAAATAAAATCTATGTAATTTAGACAATATTAAGAAAAAGTGTTAATTTCCAGCGAGAACCAAAACAGCTAACCTTGCATCGCAGTATTCAGAGTCAAGTTTGTGATTAAATGGGCTGAAAAGTGATTTGATCTTTATGAAAAATAAAGTTTGACTGTCTTTACCCTCACTCAGATTTTTAGTGATGAGGCCAAAGCAGGAATGGAAAATTTAGTCATTCTTCTACAATAGATGTGGTGGGTGAGTGGAATGTACTGCCAGAGGTGGCAGTAGAATCATTACATTAGGCACATTTAAACAACTCTTGGATAAGCACATGGAACATAGTGTAATGAAAGGTATGTTGGGTAGTCTGATAGTTGGGTATGTTGGGTAGTTAGAATAGGATAAAAGGCCGGCACAACATTAAGGGCTGAAGGGCCTGTGCTATGCTGTACTATTCCATGTTCCATGCCTTGACTTATGACAAACATAAAAATTCAAATCTGTAGAATACGCTGAGTGATAGGTTTGGTGAGTTTTTTTCTGGAAGATGTGAAGTGTTAAATCTGTTGCTCTCCACAGATTTTTTTAGATTACTTACAGTGTGGAAACAGGCCCTTCGGCTCAACAAGTCCACACTGACCCACCAAAGTGCTACCCACCCATGCCCCTACATTTACCCCTTACCAACACTACGGGCAATTTAGCATGGCCAATTCATCTGACCCGCGCATCTTTGGACTGTGGGAGGAAACCAGAGCACTCGGAGGAAACCCACGTAGACACGGGGAGAACATGCAAACTCCACACAGTCAGTCGCCTGAGGCGGGAACTGAACCCGGGTCTCTGGTGCTGTGAGGCAGCAGTGCTAACCACTGTGCCACCGTGCTGCCCACGATCTGAGCTTTTCCAGCACTCTGTTTACGTTTCACATCTCCAATATCCCAGCTCTGTTTTTTTTTGCTCAATAAGTTTTTTTTTCCTTTCTTTTTCTCCCACGGCATTTCTGTGTAATCCCTGGGGTCAATTGGTCCTGGAGGTTGGTCATTAGTGTCTGAACAGCCCTGACATGCTGAGGCTCCTCTCTCCAGAGCCAAGTGAACCTTCCTTGGCTTCAAAGGGTCTGAGGAGGGCAAACACAGTGGTGATGGAGAAGAACCCGGTCACTTCTGGAGTGTCCTGAGAGGAGACTTCTTCTGAGGGAACTGCTTGTGGTTCCACCTCTGGTTGGTTCTCTCCTGGAACCACCCTGGCCTTTTGGTGAACGTCCAGTGAATGGCAAGTCATTCTGGGAATGATGTGTGGTTTGATGTGGCCAGAGGGATGTCATGGGTAAAGTAGGTAGTTAATGAGGTGTGTTCGGTAAGATGCAGTGAGAAATGTTGCTAGGCCTTACAGAGAGAATTCTTCCAAAAAAAAACTCACCGCAACTCTCAATTGGCTAAATAAGCATGAAATGCAACTCTCAGTCCCACACCTGTTCTGACAACACATCCTTTCATACTGATGCTTCCAATATGACTTCCCTCCTCCTCAAGCAGGGATTCCTCCCCACTGCATGTGACAGGTACCTCTTCATTTGACTGCGCACATCATAGCTTTCCAGACTCCACGTTGGTTTTGATCTTTTTAGCTCATAACTTTGTGTCCCACCTTTGGTAGCTCAGTGTTCTTTTCCCCTTTCCTGTAAAGGTATGGCTATATTCTGGGATGTCTTGAGTGGATTTGTGCCTATCAATTTGGGAGAAAAGTGGCCACACAATGTCTTAGGAAGATGAGCTTACTTTTGATGAACAGTAAATAAGCTTATCACGTATTATTTAATACCTACTGACATTACATCTGAGTTGAAACATCAAGCCAAACCTAAGAGTAAATGAACTATATTAATTTTGCCACAAGCTATTAATGCTGAAAAGAATTACTTGGAAACTGGTTCCGTTCTCCCAGCACAGTCCTTTTTATATCCTGACGGGTGGTGCTCATTTTGTATTGTTTATTATTGCTGTAATAATCTTGTACAACATCTTCCATTGTTTTTCTCTTTGAGATAGCAGCTGTTTATGGTGCTATCATTCATTCCTCTTCTGATCGCCCATTTTGTCCCATCAATTCTTCAGCCATCTTTTTTCCTACCTTCTACCTTGTCAGACCTTCCCTTTTCTCACCCTTATCCTAACACCCCTTCCTCATTTCCTTAAAACCTTTTACTGTATGTCTTCACTTTTCACAGTCCTATTGAAAGACCATCGTTCTGAAATGTTAGCTCGGTTTCTTGCTCCACAGTTATTGTCAAACATGCTGAGTATTCTCAAACTTTGTTTTTATTTCCCATTTCTAGCAGCTGTAGTGCTTTGATTTTGCAACTTGCAATGATAAGGAAAAACCCCTAATAGGACTTGTCTATCTTTTGAGTATTATATCTTCACAAAATTTATAAAATTTAATTAAATCTAAGAAGCACCATTACAACACTCATAGATGCTAGCATAGTAATTTGTTTTCATCATGAAGGTAGCTGTGACAGCCCACTGGAAATAATAAATTTGGCTTTTGAATCTTTAATATTCCCTTATCTGTATTTGAAATCTGAAAAAAAGCAAAACAAATTGGATTCTTATGCACATTAAACTTGAAAAACAAAGTTCTTTTTTTTAAAACAAAATTTTCACAAAAGTACAGAGAAGGATAATTACCTGGACAATAATAGCAATGTGGCACCTGAAAGATTGCCAATTGTTATAATTATTACACACAGATGGTCTTAACATTGCTTCCTTGGGCAGGTAAAGAGCTGAATACAGAGTGGGAAATACATCTTCAAAATGGTGGTAATCCATATTTTGGAATAAGGGCTTATGCTCGAAACGTCGAATTCTCTATTCCTGAGATGCTGCCTGGCCTGCTGTGCTTTGACCAGCAACACATTTGCAGCTGTGATCTCCAGCATCTGCAGACCTCATTTTTTACTCTTTGGAATGGTAAGCCTATTTAGAACTCCAGAGAGTTTCAGTGAGAAAATGCAGGCATGCTGTGCTCTGTGGAAGCCATTGTATCATTTATTTTATGCTTTGATAAAGCATTCTGATCGCCTTCATATTTAATAGGTTAATCAAATCGTAGATGGTGCAGTCATAAATAGCTTTACAGAAGGATTTGAGTAATTGTGTGGTTCAGTATTGTGAACGTTTTGCCTTGATTTTTTGATTGCTCATCAAATTCCTAATATCACTGGCAAAGAAGCTGCACCCAAGATGTACATGTTGTAACAATATAAATGAAACGAGCATTTCAACTGAAATGTGACTGTCATGCTGTCACACATTGCTGTATTATTTGCTAAACTTGGGCATGGAAATATCAATCTTGATATTTTTAAATGTTAACAGATATTCAACTGCATGTGTTTTTGAGTTATACCCAGATGCTATGAAGCTTGCTTATTTTGATGCCTTTGTTTCTGTATTTTTTGGATTGTTTTTTTTTTGTTTAATTGAATGATCCCTCTTTCTAGATTTCATATAACCTATACTCCAGTACCCTCATTGTTGAAGCCCTGTGATCCTTGTCAGAAGTGCTCCCAGGTCAAAGTAAGATTCTTTTCTTTTGAGAGTATTTGACAGAAATGTTTTAGATTGTGAATTCTTAAATGAATCTCTCAAAGGGAGAGCAATCATGATACATGCTGATCTTTGTGGGAATAGTTTTATAACACAAAGAATATTAATGCAAGCATTCATACTTTAAATGAATAGTATCTTGACTTGCTCTTCACTTATTGTCAAAATTTTCCTAATTACTGTGCTTCCATTATTGTTATTTTCTGTTTACGTTCTTTGACTTTCAAAATTTCCATTTTCTGTGGTTCTTTTTGTTTTATAACTACATATGGAAAGAACCCAAATAGTATATTCCCATCATCTGCAATGAGACAGCAATTTTTGTTTGTTCTTTATCAATGTTATCCTATCTGCAATAATAGAGATATGTTAGTGACCCATTGAAGCTCTCAATCCACCTCCCATCGCAGTATTTAAGAGGGAGTTGAAAAAGTGGAGATGTATGCACTGGTATCTAGGTTGAATGTGCTGTTCCATTGTAACAATTTAATTATTCAAGTGGTCCACAGTTTCGTGCTGTTCTTTGAATTTGCAAGTTAGAAAGGTGGAATTTATTAGTTGTCCAAACAAATTTAAAGGATTATGAGTTGAAGATGGAAATTTTCATTAAGTTGATTAGATAATCAAGTTGAAACAAGTGTATATGACTAATTTAAATGCAATAATTGAATGAATCAGAACATCAGTAAAATATTCTGATTATTAGAAGCTGAAAATAATTTTGTTATTGGGCATATTTTTTATATTTTCAAATGTTTCTTACCTGTTATCAGTGCAACTCCAACTACAGTAATTCTGTTGTTTGGTGTATTGACTGGTCTAGATAGCAAAGGAAAACAGAATAATTCCTTGTACAAATTGTAATACTGAAGATCAATAAATCAGGTTTCAGTTCCAGACACTGATTGTTGCCAGCACTGTCACATGCATGCAGAAAGCAGTGTAGAATTTAATGTTGAAGTGATCAATTGCATAACAATAATGCGAGAATTGTCAGCTTTTAAAGGCAGGACATATCTTCGACTTTTCTTTAATTAGGGTGAAATTGATACAGTGTCTTAGGGTAAATTGGAATATTTTCATATTTAGTATTCAATATTACAGCACTTAATGTTCTCCAACTTAGAAGATGTCAAATGGCAACAAAATTACTTTGTCCTTGGGTCAAAATTAGGAATGAAATGTGATGCACATGCATAGAATTCTTAAATGTTACCTTAAAGTTACCATGTGTGATGATTTGAAATTTCTTCCAGTTAAATTTTGAGGATTTATGCCATTACCTTTTGTTCTACTTCAAATTGTGTTCCTTAACTACAGACTCCATTCTTTTCCCCAGCAACTGTGCACAGCTAAACCATTCTGTTTGTAAGCTTTGTATCATACGTGACTTGAGATGAACATCCAACAACATGTCTGTACTGTCACTAAGACTGTCTATTTTCATGTCTAACATTGTGTGTGATTTTGCCCCGGGCCTCAGCTCATTAGCTGCTAAAACCTTCAATTCATGCCTTTTTCACCTCTCAACCTCACCACGCTGGATTGCTCCCATTTGTGAACAAAAGTCATCCAAAACATTGCGCCACATTCTTACCTCTGTGCTCATGAACCCAGGAGAAAGTGAGGACTGAACCCACGTTTGTTTCTGGTTCAACACCTTTATTTTGAAATTATAATCCTTCTTAAAAAAAATCCTTGCAGGACATTGTCCTTCCCTATCTCTGTAATCTCATCCAGCCTTTCAACCCTCCAAAGATTTGCAATCATCTAATTGTGTTCAGCATCCGTGATTGTATTTGCTCCACTTTTGGTGGCTCTGCCTTCAGCTGCCAAGTCCCTTAGCTCTGTGAGGGACCCTTACACCTGCCCACATTAGGGACTATTGAATATTGGTGGGGGGTAGATCTGTTTCTGGATCATCTTTCTCTTTAGTGACTGAGGCCAATTAGGAAGATATATTGCTACCTTGACTGAGATCAGATCAAATCTAGCTCGAGTTTACAGATCAAGATTGTGACCTTTATGCAATTTTGTAATGTTGTAGCAAAGAAGTAATACAAGCTTTGCATCTTACTAACTTAATTTTGGTTTTCTCTCCTTTCTGCAGCTGACTCCATTGCGGACACTATGTCAGTGTTCCTTGCAACCACCAACAGCCAAACAGATGTAGTGAATCGCAACAATTCAGCTACGCCACCAAATACGCTTAACCTTCGTTCCTCCCACAACAAACTGGTCAACTCTGAAATAAAGAACACAGAAACCAAGAACAACACTCCTCCGAAGTGCAGGAAGAAATATGCCTTGACTAATATCCAGGCTGCAATGGGCCTTGGAGATACCACAGCATCGCCAGTGATAGTAAATAACGCTAACTCAAAACTGGCAAAGAACGGAGAAAATCAGCTGCGTAAAGCAGCTGAACAGGGCCAACAGGTCATGAACAAGAATATTAGTGCAGATGTTGTCAAAAATATAATCTCAGAAAAATTGGAGGGCAAGGAGCCAAACTTGCAAGACACATCTTGCACTGAGCCCTTGTCATCACAACCAAGGAAGAGTAAGAGCTTCCTGAATTACTATGCAGATCTGGAGTCATCCACTCGTGAGTCAGAGCAAAATTATGGCAACAATCCTATTGATTGTGAGGAAAACACTGGCCTATCCCATGATAGAAATACAACGAATGATGATGTGGCCAGTGACGAGAGTGTCAGTCCTGAAGATTGCCAAATGGCTACAATTTCCTCCAGTCCAGAAATCAAGAAAGATCCACCTCGACTGGGAGGGAAAACTGACTGTGCATTGAGTAAAATGCAGAACATGGCCCCCAGTGATGAAGATTCAAGTTGGACCACACTATCACAAGACAGTGCTTCACTGAGTTCACCTGAAGAAACAGGTATGAAAACTGCTAACTTTTCATATATTTATCTCTGTACTTGTAATCAGTCATTTTATTGCTGACTTTAATTTTGGAAACTGATTTTTAAAAATAAATTGCTATCAAAGGCAAAGGATTGTCAGAATACTGGATCCTAATAAAAAGACATGGAACCCCAGAATTTCAGAAATAAATGGAAATTTGCAGATGTAGGCCATGTTGCTTTAATTCTTAGTTTATATTGTCAAGCTGATGCACTTCTGGCATTTGCAATCTTACAGATGTTAGCTCATTTGATTAAAGCATAAAATTCCACAAGACCAACAGATTGAGGAAAGATAATTTCAGATTTTCAATTTCTGTTCATGTACGCAATGTTTTGAGATAACTGTAGATTCAGTAATGTAAAATTCACACATCTAGATGGGCATTGTATGCATCCTGCTCACATCTAATGGTGGCTGCATTGCTGACAGTTTTCTGGAGAGAGAGTGTTTTCTTAAGTTTGTTTCTGACTTGTCCAGTACCAATGATGCCACCATTTTTTAGCCAAACCAAGGATTCCATTGATAGCCTTGGTGAGAAGCAGTTTGGATAAATGCTATTAGTTGGATAGCCCTGCAGCTAATAAAATGTAACCCTGGGAAATTAGATGTTTTTGTCGTCTTATGTGAAAACAGATTGGGGTATTAAAAATGCAGATTGATACAATGTTAGGTGAGTTAATATTATACAGTGGAAAGCTTTAATCTCACATTACACTTTCATGTTTGTATTGTTTATCATGTGTGGGTGTAGCAGATCGAGATGTTTAATACTCAGTTGCTGCAAAGTCTTTGTTTAAAATATTTTGTTGATTTAGATTTTTTTATTGCTACCAAAGTGTTCATTATGGTTTTTCGGGGGCTTGCGGTGTTGGAGGTTGTGGGTTTGGGGAATTTGCTGCAATGTACAGAAATGTACATATTAATCAGATATTTGAAGATTCATTACTTTATCTGACTCCTTTGAAATAGTGACTTATGACAGCAATTTTTCCTGTTACCAAACTCTTCATGTTAAAGTTTCTTATCTACAGGTTTGAGGCTTTTTCAGGAAGGTGCTTGCTGATTTCTGCACAATAAAGAAGCTGATTCAAGGTCATTTAACAAGGCCTGTAAAGTGATCATAAAAATAAAGCACTGGAAAAAACTCGGCAGGTCTGGTAGCTTCTGTGGAGAGAGAAGCAGAATTAACATTTCGATTCCAATATGACTCTTGTTCAGAACCAAATCGTTTTTAGAGTTAGACTCCATTTTGAGCTGTTTTTCCACTTCAGATTCACCATCCTACTGAGATTCTGTAGCACTTATTTTAATCTCAGATCTCTAGCATTCACTGCATTTTATTTTTATTTCATGATCTTTGAAGCAGCATGGTCAATGAATCTGTCATCTATGAAGAAAACAATCTAGCCAGGGCTGATTGTACTTAGACAGTTACATCCAGTTTAAAGTTATGGTTTGGACCGACTGAACAGGGGCAGTGCCAGTGATGTTTGTCATTCTTTCTGCTTAAGTGTTCTATGGCTAAGGATTTTATAGAGCTGCCTGCACTTGACTTATCAGTCTTCAGTCTGCTGACAATTTTCAGACTGCAGAAGTTCTGACTAGCTTGATTCAGTGATTGTAGCTCACTGAGAGCTGAGCAAATGGTTTAGGGGATCTGGTTTTGTTGAAATAGTACTCAAGGGAAGTGTCTTTGATATGCCATGAAGGATAGGATAATTTGTATGTCTCCTGCAGAATGCTATTCATTGACTTGCTTTGGTTAAATAGTGCATTGATGCATAGCCAGAGCCTCAGTCTAATGGAACATATATTTAATCCACCTATTGAGAGGAAAAATTTATGTGACAGCACATGATGCATTCCAGTCTACCAGAATAAAGTCTTTGTTTTATTCCTAGGTCTTGATTCCTTTTCTTAAAGAATTGAGCAGGCAAAAATATACCCAAATGCAGAGGAAAAACTAGGTGCCTTATAAGAGATATCAGTGAACTCATGCAAGCTATCTGGTGTAAAATTCAGAAATGCAAATAGACCAATTGCTGAAATTAATACTTTTTGTGCTTAATTCGGGGGGAGACGAATAGCACATTTTGAAGAGTGGTTTTCAGTCATCAACACTGATTCTCTGGGGATTCCACTGATCTCCTCCTTGGGATAAAGATAATCTCAAAAAAATTCAGACTTAAACAAACTCTTTTAGTACCTTTATTCAAGCCATTACTAGTTTGACAATTTTATTATGTTGTGCAATGTACATACTGCAAAAATTTCATTATTTCTTTTCCTGTGGCCCTTCTTAAGTTCCCAATTTTAAGGTAAATGCAGATCTGGAGATCTAACCCATGCTGCAGCTGTAGGTGATGTTTATCATTTCGATATCCTACACCAGTTTGCACTGAATGATGAACTGCAGCCCAGTGATGATAGGTTTCAATCTCTGTTCCTGGCATATTTATCTGCGATCTCAAAGGCTGCTCCATTTCACCCTTAATTACATGTTATTAAAAGATTTTTGACTATCAAGCTTTTAAGAAGCATGAGCAGCACGGTGGTACAGTGGTTCACACTGCTGCCTCACAGTGCCAGGAACCAGCATTCAATTCCCTCCTCGGCTAACTGTCTTTGTGGAGTTTGCATATTCTCCCCATATCTGCGGGGGTTTCCTCCGGCTCCTCTGATTTTCTCCCACAGTCCGAAGATGTGCAGGTTAGCTGGGTTGGCCATGCTAAATTGCCTGAAGCATCCAGGGAAATGCAAGTAGGTGGATTAGCCACAGGATATGCAGGGTTACAGTGATTGGCTAAGGGGATGGGTCTGGTTGGGATATTCTTCGGAGGGGTTGGTGCAGAGTCGAAGGGCCAAATTGCCTGCTTCCACACTGTAGGAACTGTAAGAATTTTTTAAGGCAAAAATTTAAGAACTAATATTTACACAGCCATATACATTATGCAACTTAAATAATTCAGAATTTACACCAACATGTGGTCACTAGCCTATTGGCTAAGTAGCCACAATATTTTGTTCAAAGTCCTTTTTTTTGTTTTATATTCATACAATTAATCATTAGGGAATACAGGAAATGGGCATTTGGTGAGTTTACGTTGATTGACATTACTCTTGGGTTCAGTTTAAATTATTGATCAGAAAGCGGGGAAGGCCTTTGTGTTGAGAGTAGCACTCTAGCTAATAGAAATCTCTCACTAAATCAATTTATGCTATAACTGAAGTGCACCTACAGGGAACTGAAGGTTAGAAACCCAAATAAGAATTCTATCCTGCAAGATTAGTGGTTAGCATTCAAAGGAATTTAGCTGATTCATTCAATTTTATATTTGATCTAAGTGACTAGGGTGAGCAGTGCGCATTCTTTACAGTCGGAGTATGCTCTTATATTGAAATGCATTGCAGTGACTGATAATTGAATGCCTGTAGTCAAAACGGACAACTCCTCGACAAAGTGGACCAGTAAATATATCATTGTCTTTCTAATCGGAGATGATATTGTACTGTATTATATGGATGCCCTCCTGTTAATTCTTTATGGATGTCCTTTGTCTTATTTATTGGAATGGATCAGCATTAATGTCGTGAGCAATGCATTGTTTTAGCTTTCAAAGCAGCAGAATCTGGTAGACAGTGACTTCATGTTGGTTATTTCTGCATAATCTGAGTTAAATGAGTTCCTGTTGTGGAAGTTGGTTACTGTGTATTTTGTTGATATTCCAGTATTATTATTTGTGTGTAATATTGAGCTACTGGAACATGCATGCAATTAGGTTGAAGAATGTTGGTAGTAGGTCAGAAGCTGAACTGGATTGAAGCAACTGATTATGGTAAGTACTAGTTTATTTCAGTAGCCTGCATCAAGGATCCGGGTGTACTGCTAATGGAACATGAATATACCAAGGACTTTCCTTTTATTATACATCTACTAACATGTAAAAATGTTGCAGTTTTAGTTCTTCCAAACTTTGTTTTGTTTTTAAAAAAAAAGCTATTTTACCACAAATGAGACATGCAACAAAAACTTATTAAAAAGCAGAGACATCCTCACAGGATATGGGTGTTGCTGGCTGGGCCAGGATTTATCGTCCGTCCCTAGTTGCTTTGAGAAGTTTGCACTGAGCTGCCTTCTGAGACTACTGCAGTCCATGTACTGTGTAGTTGTACGCAAAATGTCATTTAACAAGGAAGTTCTAGGATTTTGGTCCATTGAAGAAAAGGTGATATATTTCCAAGTCTGTATACTGAGTGACTTGGAGGGGAACTTTCAGTTGGTGATGTTCCTATGTATTTACTTGTCTGTCATCTCCGGGGCTTTAATGAATTTCTGGAATGCACTTTGTAGATGGTGTACACTGGTGGTACTGAGTATTCCTGCTTCATTGTAGAATAAATATAATTGTTTCTTTTTCGTAAGTAATTGTATATTTCCTTTTAATTGAAAAATATATAACTGGTTAATCAAATATTTCCTCAGGTAACACATTTTTGCAGTGCAGCCATGTTAATAAAAGATCATTTCCCATATTTTCCATGCATACATCTGCTTTTAAATCGATGTTCATGTACGGTGGTCAATAGACTTTATTTTTGCTTTCAATTTTCCTAAATTGTAAGTGCCTGTAATTTGCAGATATTTAGGATATCACTATTCTTTTGGTAGTAGTATAGAACTTACAAGTTTCTAAAAAAAAGAATGAAATTGTTTAGAAGCTTTTTGTCTTACACTGATGGTTGGCATGGAGATGCAGCCGGACCTGTCTCTGTCAGCCATGCCCAGCTAATTAAGCTAGCCCAGCAGGGAGTCTCTGGTCACAGAGTTGGTAAGTATTACACAAGATACCAATTTAAGATTATTATTCAGGCTCACTTGTGCATGCTACAGGCTACATATATTCGCACACAGGACCCTGATCTATGTTTGCGAAAGAAGTTGATCTAAACATTCCTCCTTTTTCATTTGAGAAAGAGTTATGGAAACTGGCAATTCCTACTGCATTCCCCATGGCAACGCCCTGACCAATTTAAGTTTACTTGCCTGGTCTGAGGTTAATCAGCTACTGAAGATTGATAGTTACCTTCATGTCAACAATGGTCCAACCAGTCAGCAAATTTTTGTCATGCTGTAAAAATTGGTGTTCTCCTTCCATGTTCCCACTCATCCAATCTAGTCCCACCTGCCAGCACCTGGCCCATATCTCTCCAAACCCTTCCTATTCATATACCCATCCAAATGCCTCTTAACTGTTGCAATTGTACCAGCCTCCACCACTTCCTCTGGCAGCTCATTCCATACCCGTACCATCATCTGTGTGTAAACGTTGCCCCTTAGGTCTCTTTTATATCTTTCCCCACTCACCCTAAACCTATGCCCTCTAGTTCTGGACTCTCCGACCTCAGGGAAAAGACTTTGCCTATTTATCCTATCCAGGTCACTCATAATTTTGTAAACCTCTATAACGTTTACAAAACCTCAGCCTCCGATGCTCCAGGGAAAATAGCCCCAGCCTGTTTAGCCTCTCCCTATAGCTCAAATCCTCCAACCCTGGCAACATCCTTGTAAATCTTTTCTGAACCCTTTCAAGTTTCACACCATCTTTCTGATAGGAAGGAGACCAGAATTGCACGCAATATTCCAACAGTGGCCGAACCAATGACCTGTACAGCCACAACATGACCTCCCAACTCCTGTATTCAATACTCTGATCAATAAAATAAAGCATACAAACGCCTTCTTCACTATCCTATCTACCTGCAACTCCACTTTCAAGAAGCTATGAACCTGCACTCCAAGGTTTCTTTGTTCAGAAACACTCTTGAGGACCTTACCATTAAGTTTATAAGCCCTGCTCAGATTTGCTGGGGAACCTTGTCAAATGCCTTACTGAAGTCCATATAAATCACATCTACTGCTCTACCCTCCTCAATCCTCTTTATTACTTCTTCAAAAAACTCAATCAGATTGGTGAGACATGATTTCCCATGCAAAAACCATGTTGACTATCCCTAATCATTCCTTGCCTTTCCAAATACATGTACATCCCGTCCCTCAGGATTCCTTCCAACAACTTTCCCACCACTGAGGTCAGGCTCACTGGTCGATAGTTCCCTGTCTTGTCCTTACCATCCTTCTTAAACAGTGGCACCACACTTGCTAACCCCCAGTCTTCCGGCACCTCACCTGTGACTATCGATGATACAAATATCTCAGCAAGAGATTCTCGAGCTTCCCACAGAGTTCTTGGGTATAACTGATCAGGTCCTGGGGATTTATCCACCTTTACCCGTTTCAAGATATCCAGCACTTCTTCCTGTGTAATCTGGACATTTTCAAGATGCCACCATTTATTTCCTCACAGTCTATATCTTCCATATCCTTTTCCACAGTAAACACTGATGCAAAATTCTCATTTAGTATCTCCCCATTTTCTGCGGCTCCACACAAAGGCCGCCTTGCTGATCTTTGCGGGATCCTATTCTCTCCTTAGTTACCCTTTTGTCCTTAATGTATTTGTAAAAAAACCCTTTGGATTCTCCTTAATTCTATTTGCCAAAGCTATCTCATGTCCCCTTTTTGCCCTCCTGATTTCCCTCTTAAGTATACTCCTACTTCCCTTATACTCTTCCAAGGATTCACTCGATCTATCCAGTCTGTACCTTACATATGCTTCCATCTTTTTCTTAGCCAAGCCCTCTCATCTAGTCGGCATGGACGGGTTGGACCGAAGGGTCTGTTTCCGTGCTGTACATCTCTATGACTCTAGTCCTAATGAATATAAGGGAAAAATCCCTTGACTTTGTGATACTTTATCAATATTTACTTTTTGCATAATGACACGTACATGAAGATTTTTTAAACTATGCTATTGGCTTTGGATCGACAGCCTATATTTCAATTTATTAGTTCTGCAGTTTTAGAGTACAGCTGTTTGATCCTGCTTTACAAGGTAACATGAGGTATGTTGACTGTTCCTCCTGCCTGCACCAATGATGGACCCAGTTGATTAGATTTGATTCCCTACAGAGTGTAAACAGGCCCTTCGGCCCAACAAGTCCACACTGACCCTCCGAAGAGGAGCCCAACTCCTCTGACTAATGCACCTAACACTATGGGCAATTTAACATGGCCAATTCACCTGACCTGCACATCTTTGGATTGTGGGAGGAAACCAGAGCACCCAGAGGAAACCCATGCAGACACAGGGAGAATGTGCAAACTTCACACAGACAGTCACCCAAGGCTGGAATTGAACCTGGGGCCCTGGAGCTGTGAGGCAGCAGTGCTAATCACTGAGCCACCGTGCCGCCAATTGAGATTTTCTTTCCACTTTTCAAATCAGAATATAATTTTCGATGGGAGTGAGTCTATTTTAAAACGTGCATTTAAAACATCAATGTATTTTGAAGTAATCAAGACTTCACCAAATACAGACCCATCAATTTTTGACTTTCTGCTTGTGGTTAACGTGCTATAATAATTTCGTTTGTGATGTCACTGAGACACATTTATAATTCAAATTTCATGGATGTTTGGACTAGAAACATTTGAACCTTTTATATGATGCCATTTTACACTCATTTTAGATTTGATTTCCTACAGTATGGAAACAGGCCATTCGGCCCAAAAAGTCCACACCAAACCTCTGAAGAGTAACCCACCCAGGCGCTACTGTAGTTATGCTGTAAATATTGCTGGACAGTCATGTATGAACTGCATTGACAGAGTGATCAGTGACCATAAGATGTAGGAGCAGAAGTAGGTTATTCGGCCCATTGAGTCAGTTTCATCATGACATAAGATCATGGCTTATCTGATCATCCTGAACTCCACCTCTCTGCTGTATACCATAACCTTTAATTCCTTTGCTGATTAGAAATCCGGCTATTGCAGTCGTGAATCAGCCTCCGCAGCCTTCTGTGGTAAATAATTCCACAGATTTACTAACATGAAATAAATTCCTCCTCATCTCTGCCCTAAATGAGTGACCCAACACTCGTGAGGTTATTCCCTGTGGTCGTAGATTTACCCTACAAGGGGAAATAACCTCTCTACATCTACCCTGTCAAGATCCTACCATGCTTGACAGGGCCCTCAGCCATGTTCGACCCATCTCCTGCATGTCTGCCTTCACCCCTTCTCTTCCCTCCTCCAACACCAAAACTGTCCCTCTGGTCTTTGCTTACCACCTCCAAATTACCAGCATCCATATCCAAAGGACCATTTCCACCCTGTCAGCAGGATGCCACCTCAAGACAACACATTCCCCTCCCCTCCCTTGTCAATATTTGACAGGTATCATTCTTGTAGGACATTGTTCTACTCTTCCTTCATGCCCAACACCCCGTCACTATGCAAACCTAGAAGGTGCATCACCTGCCTGCTTTCTTCTTCCCTCTTCTCAATGCAAGGCCCCAACCACACCTTCTCAGTGAAGAAGCAATTTACCCTCACTTCAATCAGTCAAGAGTTTACTACTCTCAACATGGTCTCCGCTGCAGTGGGGAGACGAAACCCAGATTGGGAAACCACTTTGAGGAACACCTCCATTCTGTCTGCAAAAATGGCTGCGTTTATAGTTATAGTCACAGAGATGTACCACATGGAAATAGAGCTGAAAATGTGCTGCTGGAAAGGTGCAGCAGGTCAGGCAGTATCCAAGGAGCAGGAGAATCGACGTTTTGGGCATGAGCCCTTCTTCAGGAAGCCATTCCTGAAAAAGGGCTCATGCCCGAGACGTCAATTCTTCTGATCCTTGGATACTGCCTGACCTGCTGCGCCTTTCCAGCAACACATTTTTCAGCTCTGATCTCCATCATCTGCAGTCCTCACTTTCTCCTCACATGGAAATAGACCCTTCTATAGAGCTAAATTTAACTGGTGGCTTTAATTCAGAGTCTCAAGTATCCAAGAATCTTATTCTTGAGTCTTCGTACAACTGAGCTTAGACATTTTCAGCTTCAAATGACCCCTTGTGGTTTTGAACTTTCAAACAATTTTTTTTATGCTTGGGTAATTTATCTCTTAGCCCTTCTAAACTATCTCCCTTCTTCAGGAACAACTATGTCACAGTTGTGTTCTTTCTCCTATACTTGAAGGTGCTTTTAGATTGTTTTCCCTTCAAAACTAACAAATGCATTGGTTTTCTAATTTACTGAAATGATAGTATGTTTTTTTCTGTATGGAGCAGTTCTGGTATTAACATGGTAATTTGCTTTGTTGAAATGTGTTTGTTAAATAACTGAGCATCAAGTGCTCTGATCATGAGTGGACTGAGTTTCACAGTATCTTCTCACAACAAATGAAATTCTTGAATTGGCCTACCAACTGAAATATGAAGTAACCAAAATTACTTTAGCCCAAGTGACTCTTCTATTGCATAAAGATTGTTAGGTGTGCCATGTAGAATTCTCAGTTTACACTGATTTATTTTGTTTTCCTGTTGTCTGTTTTAGCAGATGTTCCAATTTTAAAGTATTGCCAAAATGCCATTTTATGATTTGAATCTGTTTCCATTAAATCAAATGCTTGATATTCCATCTGTGAAACTAGTATAGCCCACAAAATTTATTCCCTGGAAGATGTGTATCAATTACAAGTCTTGAATGTGGATCTGTTTGAGATTTGTTGACTGATTCCTGGAATCTCTCATTTGGGAGCAGCAAATATTGATAGAGTTCACTTAAGGCTTAGGATGGTATAAACTTTATTTGTGTTGAAGTGATGAGTTATAAAAACTAATGCCTGAATGAGAGGCACTTGAGCTCCTCTTACCCTATAAAACTTGTTTTTTTTATTCTTGAAATATTGACTAACATATGACATGATGAATGAAATTATGTTGAATTTACAGTCAGTGTTAAATTAGTCAGTTTTACAGTTCGCAACTGAATAACATTCTTAATTTTGCAGCTTCTTAACTGGCTGAGTTTCTCAACCTGAAATTCAACTTTCAAAACTGTAATATTCTGTTTGTGTCACTTGCCTTTATTGCCAGCAAACTATTTAACATTTTGCTTATTGAGATATAAATGTTTGTTAAGAGCACAGCTGTTTGTTTAAAAATGCATCAGGCTAGTACATTTAAGGGAAGTTCAGGAAATTCCTGCTTAATGCATGACATGTTAACACTATCTTGGTTAGACCAGATTGGCATGATAATAACAGGATTTTCAATAGAAAGATAGGTACTGAAAACATGTCATGTGCAAGAAAAGATGTTCACTTACTTTTTCATATACATGCTGACTATTGCTTGATGTTCAGTGTTCTGCAGGAAGCTTGCTGCTATTTGTACTGATATTTAGTGAAGATTTTCAACTGGCTGCCTGCATGATATAAAGTAGCATTGGGGTTTAACTACCCCTCACAGAAACCAACTAATTTTCAGTCCTATTGAACATGTCCTCAGTTTATTAGTGATCTTTGGTTTAAGAATGCAGGGTGATCTTATTCAAACACAAGATCTTGAGGGGACAGAGAGGAGTGGATAATGGGAGACTGTTTCCCTTTGTGGGGAATTGAAACTAGAGGACATAGTTAAAAAATAAAAGGCTTTCCTTTTGAGACAGCAGTGAGATTTTCTCTCTCTCTCTCTCTCTCTCTCTCTCTCTCAGCAGTTCATTAGAATAGAATTCTCTTCCACAGAAGGTTGTAGAGGCTGGGTCTTTAAATTAGCTTTTTGTGTAGTCAGTGGAGTGGAGGATCATGGACAGCGAGGGGTAGGGAATCAGACAGGAAAGTGGAGCTGAGACCACACCTAGATCAGCCATGATCCTATTGAATGGTGGAACAGGAAGGACCAAACGGCCTACTTCTTTTCCCAAATCCTGTGTCCTGTGATACAGGCACATCTGATGTGATGTTGATTCTGGAATTTCAGAATGTATTTGTAAGCTTTTAACTTCCTTCTGCAGCTTTGTATGTGCAGTGATTTTGTTATTCTGGTACCTTAAATCAAGTATAGAAACAGAATCTGATTCTAGGATATTTCTCCCTTGCTAATCAACAGCAACAGTGCATTCACTATCACTGTTCATCTGCAACATAATTGAATTTTTAAGGTTTATGATCAACAGTGGCAAATTTCTTGCAACACAGTTTATCGCAGAGTGAATAATGCTGGTGACACTGTACAAAAAGGCTTTCTGAGTAATTGATAAGGTAGTGTTACTGCAGATTGTCAGGCTTTTTCTTTAATGAGATACCACTCATTTACCACGGTTTTGCCCCTTGGTCTGGTTTGTTTAGACGTTTAGTTTCTTGATGTGGTTATGTGAATGGCACTGTTCGTAAGAACAATAAGTTTACACTTTAATACTGATAAAACTCTCACTGAATTTTAAATATCCTATTGTAACATTTACTGGATGAATTTCAGGTTTAGTTGACTGATGCAAAGTTGAAATGTGCCTAAGGTTATCAATACTGAAAGAGACATTTATATTAGTTAGAATACTGTTGATCTCCCATTTTAGAAAACTTTCTCAAGATGCAAGTTTCCTTTTTCTTCTTTTTCCTCAAAGTCACGATCTTGTTTATCAGTTATCACTGAGAAAAGAAGAATTCCTCCACCTTATTTTATGCAGCAGCTCTGTACTTACTGTAATTCCTGTTCGAGGTGCATGTAATATTTTCAGGAGATGTACTTGCCGTTTGGAGCTCAATGTTGCATTTTATCGATATTTTGTACACAATCCTATGCCACACTGTTTATAGCTGTAGCGGCAGGTAACAATAGAAATGTGTTTGTTATTGCCTGTCTTTATTAAGCTAGCTGCTGTTTTGTTCCCTGTCACTATCCCCGAATACACGTAACACTCAAGGTAGTTTACATGAAGTCACTTTTCACTATTTTCTAAACATGGCATTAATGTAATCTGTGCGTTCTGTTGCACAGCTTGAAGATTATCCTTGTCATTTTTTCAGTCAGTTAAGTTGCTACTGCTCATGTTTGTCATTTCTTCACCTATCTGCTCATGGAGTTAATTGCCTCTCACAAAATACTGTCTTCAGTGAATTGTACATGTTGATGGTCTTTTTCTGCATGGGACTAAGGGCAACCCAGAATGATCTTGGGATTATACATGTCTGTAATTCATCTAGCCATCCATTATTCTGCACAGATTTAATTCTTGTGTTAAGATTTGTGACAATTGCATACATTCATATGTTTAAATTTGTTTTTTTTTTCAGTCTTATTACCTGAAGTAAATGAGTAGAATTTTACATACTTGAAATGAGATGCTACTGATTGTGGCAGTTTACCACTTTCCAATTAAAAATGAAATGTAGTGACAGCTACATTAAATGAGGTGATATGTGAATATTTAAGGAAGGATACAGATCTGTGATGGAGCAGTGCAGAAGTCACCAATGAACTTTATCCTAATCATGGTTTTTAGTTCCGGAGATCTCTGATGATTGCAATTTCTATATATAAATAAAATTGGTTCCAGCTACTAAGTAAAACGTTAGATCTTAATTTCAATACAAGGGGTGGGGAGAGAGGACTGTGTAACTTCCTAGAGTGTGCAAAGAGTACTTGAAGGTGACTAGCTGTCTCAGGGAGATATTTTTTCAATACTACTGTTCTGGTACTTTAATCAGAGAAGTAATATTAACCTTCGGTCACACTTTCATATCTGCCTGCCATCCACTAGACAATAACCCTTGTTCTGTGTGTGTTTTGATGTCTGCAAGTATTCTAGTCAATCAATAAAAAAAATTACTTTGCAATACTGTAGTTCTTCAATCACGTGATGATTTTGCTGAGGGACTGCAGGGAGATGATCCTTTTGGTTGTCATAGCAACACAAAGTGCTGAGCAGAAAGGAAGACAGAATGCACCAAATGATCAGTCAATGTTGTGGAGCCTGATTAAGAATGAACAGGTTTCACCAGACCTTATCCGGAAGTCTGCTCTCTGATTATTGTCTAAGCATTATCTATTTCACAGAGTTTCCATTTATTAGTTGAGCTGCAAGGGAGGTCATTTATTTGTGTATCTGTGCACGTAATGATGCTGGGGAAAGATTATAAGCTGGCCATCATTATCGTGAATTATGAGGGTAGGTAAAACTTCAGACATCTTGTTCTGCATGCGGAATGATCTGGAGTTTAATTATTTAAAAACCAGGCTGTATTTATGGTGGTGCAGTAATGATATTAAGTGCAGTAAGGGCCTGGAATTTTCCAGTCAGCTGTGATTCAGACAGAAAGACTCAAATTGTAAAGTGTTTCCTTATATATTTTGTTGATTTTCAATACTTAAAACATAACGAAGTGACCTAACACCATGGAATGCAACTTAAGATGACTTGCTACCAATGGACAGTGAGTATATGAATTGAGTGTAAGCAGCTGAAGGATGCAGAGCAAGTATTTTCAGCATCATTGCTGAATACGTTTGTTCATTTAAATATAAAATTAGGATTTGGTCATGGCCACTCAGCGAACCAGAACCAAAGGAGGTTGTTCAACTCATGCACCTCTGCAGGTCAAAAAGAACTTTGCAACTTAATTCGACTTAACGGATCTTAGTCTGTAGCCCTCAGGTTATGACACTTCGAGTGCCAATCAATATTTTTTAAAAATACGTTGAGGAAGTGAGTTCCAGACTCCCACTACTCTCTAGATAAAAAAAAACTTATCTTCTTGGATTCCCTTTAATTTATTGACAGCTTTTTCATTTCAACACCAATTTGAAATTTTTACTCTTGAGGGCGTCATTTTGGACCTTGGTTTTTTCCTTTGTATTCACATGTACCTTTTCCCCTTATCTGTGATATTTAACATTTTTTAATATCTAGCCTTTGCAGTGAGCTGCCTAAAAGACAGTAAGAATTACATTTCTGATTTGAATGATAATTTTAAGCGCATTTTGATTTGCAAGAGAAGAAATATTTGACTTGTGAATAATAGCTGGGAAGTTGGAAATGCATATTTGTGTTTACATGAGATATTTATTTATAACATTTGATATATCGTGCTCAAGCTGAATTTTGCATTTCTGTAGAATTAACAAAATCATACTCTAGATCTTTTGTTTATACCAGAGATTGCGAAACAAGGATTATGGCAATCTCCTAGAATTCTATTGTATGTATGGAGTTAAACACCATTGCAGACCAGCTCCATTAAACAGGCTAACGCTCAGCGGTGACAACAATATCAAAGCCTGGAAGTAGGGTCATGGTGAGAAAATATTGTTCCAAATAAGACATCGAAGCAGAAAAAGACTGTACGCCAATGAATTCTGCTCTACCATTCAACATGATCTTAACTGAACTTGGGCTTTAGCTATATCCCTTGATTTCCTGAAAGATCAAAAATCCATTTATTTCCATCTTAATATAGTTCAAGAATAATGCATCCATAACCCAATGGGTTAGAAAATTCCAAAGAATCATAAATCTTTGAATGAAGAAATTTCTTTTTATCTCAGTTGTCAGTATCAGCCTCTTTCTTGAAACAGTGCCCCTTTGATTTAGATTCCCTGTGGAGGGAAAGTATACCTCAGCATTTATCCTGTTGAGCCACTTTTTGAATGTTTCAATGAGATCGCCTCTCCTTTTTCTACAGAGAATAAGCACCCAACTTTCTCAGCCTCTGAACATTGGTTCCCAGGATAAGAGGGTTTCCAAACCAGTGAATCTTTGATGTATTGCTTTCATTGCTATTGCATCCTACTTTAAATATTGAGACTAAAATTCCACATTACTCTAGATGAGGTCTCAGCAAAACCCCTTCCAGTTGTCGCAAGTGGGTGATTTGTTTGTCAAATGTCTCTCCCTCATGACCTCTGCTAATTCTGTATGCAAATGTTAGCTAATATCTGTTGATGTAATACTCATAACTTGAATTCAGATCTGCATTTTATTTCTGGAGTTTGTTTGAGGCTGTTTAAATTTACATTGATTATAGTGAAGACTATATAAGGGCTTGCTTAATAGATCTGAGAAGTTTAGGCATGCCAATTGAGAATTTATCTTATTGTAAGTAACAGAGCTGTATTAAACTAAACACAGATAGTAAATAGAAATTTGTGCATAAATTACTTCTGACACTTTGAATATTTAGATGTAAAAATTCAGTGTAGAACAGACAGAACTAAGTGTTCTATGTAGTGTCTCTCTTAAGCCCTGGTGATGCATTATAAAGTATTGTGCACTTAGTCCTGTTGACCAAAAGATCAGATTTAATGCCCAGTGTTAGTTGTGTTAATTGATCTCAACTGGGCAGCACTCAACCACTGATGCTGCTTTGGATCCTTGTATAGTTTATCCAAAGGTTATCGGGTGAGGATGTGAGAGTTATTGGAAATGGGTGTTGTGTTTGTACATGTAATTAATTATCTATGACTCTAGTGAGCTACTGCCATCAGGTGGACCTTACTCAGGAAAAACCCACACTTTAAGGTAGCATAACTATATTTTCTAAAAGGAGTCTGGGGACTCAGTTGGATTATAGTGAACGCCAGGATGGAAATTGTATGTTTTGTATTGTAATAAGAATTGATTTATTTTGGCAGCCTTTGGTTTAACATTTACACACACATACAGTAAAAGGATGTATAATTACTGTGGATGTGACATCACACTATTGAAGTGCATTCAGACACTTTAGCTGAATCTTGTGATTTTGTTTATGCTATTGCCAGTTGTGTCTTCGATTTTTGAGGATTTTTCACAACAAGGCCGAATGTGTTTTCTCACTATATCTTACCAAACACGCCTCTGTATCTACCTGCCCCATCCCTATGGAATCCCACTCATCTGAGTCTAACTAGGTGCACTTCCCGGAACAGCTCGTCACTGTCAGGCTATTCTAGAATTGATTGGCATCTCTAGTGCTGGTGGCATTTTTAAAAAGGTTGTTGTGTACCCAGACTAGCCAGAATGGAGCTGCCCTGAACAGCTGCTGATATCTGCACTGGACATGTCAGAGCAGAGGAGCTTTGATAGCTTTGCAAGCAGGAACCTGGAAGTCCTTCTGGACAGGCTGGTATACGGGTGGGACATTCTTTCCTCCCGAACCAGCTGAGGAGCTGTGCCATCCTGGTCCAAGGTTACTTCCAAAGTTAGTGCAGTCTCAAGTATCTGGAGGAATGCCTAGCACTTTAGGAAGAAGATCGATGGCCTTTCCCACTCCACCAGGCTGCGCCACCATCTTCTTTCATACCTCACACTCACTCTCTCCAAAGCCTATGTTGTCGAGGCCCCTCTAAGACTCCGCCTTTTTATAAATAGCACAGAAAAATTGCTCAGGAATGCCAGTTTTTCATACCCATAGTCTTTTGAACTTATTCAGAAAGTGTTTGTCTTCTTATGAAGGCTCAACTTATTTCACAGATCAACTCATTATTGGGATTAGAGAATGTTGCTTCTGCTCATGAAATACACAGAGGAGACCGTGAGATCTGCAGAGAGATCCGAGTTTAGAGAGTGGTGTTGGAAAAGCACAGCAGGTCAGGCAGCATCCGAGGAGCAGGAGAGTTGACATTTCGAGCAGGAGTCCTGAAATACAGAGTTGAACTGTTGTCAGCCACCTTGCAGACTACGTTGATGTGGATACACAATTGTTAACATTGTAATGACAATGAACAGAGTGAAATTCACCACTTCGTGACACAATATAAATCGGCAAATGAAATTTACAAAATGTTTGCATACCAAGTGTCGAAGTGCTCACAAAAAAAAAGAAATTGTAATTATTTACACATAACCGAAAACTTTTATGGACGGGTGAGGGGTTGGATCATCATGGGATTCGGGTGCAGTGGTCACATTAATAAAGAGCAAAATTGGGAATCCTGTTTGTAGGAAAATGCTTGCAACTGTTTATATCAGATCCACCAGATGGTGCCAAGAACAAGGAATCTTTTTCCCTTTTTTCACTTTTGTCCTCTCCTTTCAGTTGTCTACATCTGACATCTGGTCGGCATGGATGGGTTGGGCCAAGGGGTCTGTTTCCATGCTGTTCATCTCTATGACTATGACTCTATGATTGAGTATCTTATACCTTTGAGTGTTGTGACGTTTAGCAATCGACTCTAAGCAGCCTTTGGGTAAGTTTAATTCCAATAAAAAGATGACGTCTGGTCACACAGCACCCTGAAATGTAAAAGCAAGGAAAAATGTTCAATCCCTCAAGGATGCATAGGCAAACACCCATGTTATGATGGATTCTAAATACTAAACGTGCATTTATCAGCTAGGTTATTAACGGAAATGAGTGAAGCACGTCATGAATTTATATTTGTTCCTTTAAGAGGCACAAGTTGGAAACCTGGATAAATTCCATTGATGTAAAGAACCACAGAAGGGAAGTTGGAAGTCTGCGGATTTCCAGATCGAGTTGTGGCTGAGATTGTGTAAAGACCAATCCTAACAGGTGAAGACAAGTTAGCCCTGATCTCTGCGACCAGCTGGATTGTGTATTCAGACAGGGTTTTGTTCACCTCGCTGGAGGATGGTTCCTCTGATCCGGTGGTTTCCAGACTGACTTGTTTCATACTGGTTGTTGGAGTAATAAGAATTGTAAGTACCTGAAGTCAGTTTTGATCATATGACCACATGATCAATACTTCTGTTGTCCACTAAAGGAAGCAAAATTAGAATTACACAGTGGGGAGCGACAAGTGTGCAGTCACATCTGCCTATGATAGATATTTATAAATCAATCTGTACAGAGATGATCTATCCCACTTCTGGAGCAACTGAGACTTAAACCCAGCCCCAGCCCAGAGATAGGGACACTACCACTGCACTGATAAACTAACTTCTCCACACATTTCTTTAAATTTCAAGCCAGCAGATGTAGGCTCTGGGGAAGACCATTAAATTTGAGATGGGTAAATACACGGAAACAGCCTACTTGTTAAAGGATTCTGGTAGAGGCGATGATAAAATTGGAAGGTTTATACTTTAAGACCCTTCCGGGTACTGAGCTAATTCTCTCTCTATGCAGCAATCACAAAAGGTTACTTGAATTTCGGTGATCATCTTTGGGATTTATTTCAAAAGTGGACTGCAAATTGTCAATATTTGTGATTTTTGAGAAGATTTGTAGCTCAGGTTGATGATAAGTATGTAAGTTAGCTCGCTGAGCTGGAAGGTTTGTTTTCAAATGTTTCATCACCAAATGAGGTAACATCAGTGAGAGTCTCTGGTGAAGCGCTGGTGGCATGTCCCGCCTCTCTATTATAGCTCTTGGTTTCTTAAGATTCTTTTTTTTCCCAAGGGATGGTAGATAGGGTCTAAATCGACGTGTTTCTTAATGGAGTTCCATGCCTCTAAGAATTCTTGCGTGTGTCTTTGTTTCACCTGCCCTAGGATATGTGCGTTGTCCCAGTCAATATTGACTGGAATCCATATCCAGTAAGTTTGAACTATGGTATCTTTACTGAGCATAATGACTCCCATTCCTAAAAGCACATAGCAGTTTGAATTTTCCTTTGCAAATCACAAGCTCGAAGTCAGGCAGATTTTAGCTTGCACCTGATGCAGGAGAGCCAATCAGGAGTGCGCAATTTGAACAGTGGTGTCTAGATCACAACGAATGAAGGAAATGGTGATTGAAGAGGGAAGGTTAAAGTAGAACAAGGTGGAGATCCCATACAGCCGTTTCCTTAATCTTGACCACTCTCTGGTGGGCCTGTTACAAGTGACAGATAAATAATTTCAGGCATTTTTCTGCAAATGGAATTACCGATTTTTGTCCTTTAATGTGACCACTGTACCTGACTCCCATGACAATCCAACTCCCTGCTCTGCCTGTCCCTGCAAGTAAGTGGGCTACAGTCTCAGTGGGGATACCTGCATCACTGGCAATATTTCACCACCTTACAGAAATGCCTCTTAATTTTCTTAATTATGTTTATCTTCATTTTGCTGATGAACATGGTGGCCGTCACCAATCTGAAGCTGTCACCAGTAAAAGTTACGTGGTGTGAGAAATTCTTGGTTAGTTAATCCCACTTGCTACATGCCAATATTTATTGTTGTCAATGGATCTAAACAGATGCTGCCTGTCACTGTTTCACATGTGACTTGACACTTTCTTCATCAACTCTGCATTTTCATTCATTGTCACGTTCCAACATTTCTTAATGCAATAATAACAACTAATGAGTGTATTTTGAAGAGTACAGCAGGGGTTTACCAAAATGTTTGCAGGGATGGGGAATGTTAATGCCCAGATTATGTTAAGGAAACTTGAGTTTTGCTACTTAGAGTGAGGGAGATTGAGGGGAACTTTGATAGTGTACAGAATGATGACCACTTTGGATTAGGCAGATGAGGCAAAATGTTTGCATGGGCTGATTTGTACCAGAGCAGAAGGATGTGGATTTAAAGGTTTTGGCAAGAAGTGCAAGTGAAATGTGAGGAGATGAAAGGGCTTTTTACACCCAGTGAGTGGTAATGACCAGGAATTTCTTGCCCACAAAGCGATGAAAGGTGTGATGATTTGTTTTCAAAAGCAAATTGGATGGACATTCAAAGGAAATAAACCTGCAGAGATGCAAATCAAAAGGAAAAGGAACTGACTAGCTTGGTCCACTGTGATGAGTCACATGTTTCCTAATGGTGTCTATAAATGCTGCAACTTCAACCTCCTCTGGGGACTGCCTCCAGAGGTCTGGAGCTTTCGGTCAGCCTGCCTTAAGGTCATAAAGGAAGTCGATTAACAAAAATAGGGTGGATGTGGCTTCGTGTAATTTTCCACATTTTGAAAATGTTGAACAATGGGCCTAAAACATTGAGGTATTTGGAGAAAGCATCTTCTATTAAAAAGGAATAAAGCAGACTTCCAATCAAACACTCATTTGGTAGTACAGAGTGGGAATATTGCAAAGAAGTACTTTTTTAAAAAGCTTTTCTTCCATTCATCAGAACATTCATAAGTATATCAACGTAAAGGAGAATACTATTTTAGACAGTGCGATGAGGGTGGCAATTAGATTCTGGTAGAATTGGCATTAAAATTCATATACTAGATATGTTGGTCACGTGTCTCAAAGATTGACAAAGTGACGCAGCAAGAGGCAACAGGCAAGTTATTGAGTCTCCAACTGGCCTGTACTTGTAAACATTAAAACATGCACGTGCATGTACATAACTATTTCACAGCGTTCTGTTCTTTGCGGACAGACAAAAACATGTTCGCACATTGTGCCTGTTTTCATTTTCAAGAAAATAGGCAATAACCATTCTCTCCTTTTTCCAGGGTAATGTGTTGACCAGTCAAGCTGCCTGCCTGGTTTAAATTTAAACAATGCTAATCAAAGAAAGGGATGATCACCTTATTGGGATTGTATTATAGACCCCCCCAATAGTCAGAGGGAAATTGAGAAACAAACTTGTCAGGAGATCTCAGCTATCTGTAAGAATAATAGGGTGATTATGGTAGGGGATTTTAACTTTCCAAACATCGACTGGGACTGCCATAGTGTTAAAGGTTTAGATGGAGAGGAATTTCTTTAGTGTGTATAAGACAATTTACTGATACAGTATGTGAATGTACCTACTAGAGAAGGTGCAAAACTTGACCTACTCTTGGGAAATAAGGCAGGGCAGGTGACTGAGGTGTCAGTGGGGGAGCACTGTGGGGCCAGCGACCATAATTCTATTTGTTTTAAAATAGTGATGGAAAAGGATAGACCAGATATAAATGTTGAAGTTTTAAATTGGAGAAAGGCCAATTTTGACGGTATTAGGCAAGAACTTTCGAAAGCTGATTGGAAGCAAATGTTCGCAGGTTAGGAGATGGCTAGAAAATAGGAAGCCTTCAGAAGTGAGATAACAATAATCCAGAGGAAGTACATAACTGTCAGGGTGAAAGAAAAGGCTGATAGGTATAGGGAATGCTGGATGACTAAAGAAATTGAGGGTTTGGTAAAGAAATTGAGGGTTTGGTTAAGAAAAAGAAGGAAACATATGTCAGGTATAGACAGGATCGATCGAGTGAATCCTTAGAAGAGTATAAAGGAAATAGGAGTATACTTAAGAGAGAAATCAGGAGGGCAAGATGGGGACATGTGATAGTGTTGGCAAATAGAATTAAGGAGAATCCAAAGGGTTTTTACAAATATATTAAGGACAAAAGGGTAATTATGGAGAGAGTAGGGCCCCTCAAAGATCAGCAAAGCGGCCTTTGTGTGGAGCCACAGAAAATGGGGGAGATACTAGATGAATATTTTGCATCAGTATTTATTATGGAAAAGGATATGGTAGATATAGACTGTAGGGAAATAGATGGTGACATCTTGCAAAATGTCCTTATTACAGAGGAGGAAGTGCTGGATATCTTGAAATGGGTAAAGGTGGATAAATCCCCAGGACCTGATCAGGTGTACCCGAGAACTCTGTGGGAAGCTAGAGAAGTGATTGCTGGGCCTCTTGCTGAGATATTTGTATCATCGATAGTCAGAAGTGAGGGGCCGGAAAACTGGTGTTTGGCAAACGTGGTGCCACTGTTTAAGAAGGACGGTAAAGACAAGACAGGGAATTATAGACCGGTGAGCTTGACCTTGGTGGTGGGCAAGTTGTTGGAGGGAATCCTGAGGGACGGGATGTACATGTATTTGGAAAGGCAAGGACTGATTCGGGATAGTCAACATGGCTTTATGTGTGGGAAATCATGTTTCACAAACTTGATTGAGTTTTTTGAAGAAGTAACAAAGAAGATTGATGAGGGCAGAGCAGTAGATGTGATCTATATGGACTCCAGTAAGGCATTCAACAAGGTTCCCCATGAGAGACTGATTAGCAAGATTAGATCTCATGGAATACAGGGAGAACGAGCCATTTGGACACAGAACTAGCTAGGAGATAGAAGACAGAGAGTGGTGGTGGAGGGTTGTTTTTCAGACTGGAGGCCTGTGACCAGTGGAGTGCCACAAGGAACGGTGCTGGGCCCTCTACTTTTTGTCATTTACATAAATGATTTGGATGCGAGTATAAGAGGTATAGTTAGTAAGTTTGTAGATGACACCAAAATTGGAGGTGTAGTGGACAGCGAAGAGGGTTACCTCAGATTACAACAGGATCTGGACCTGATGGGCCAGTGGGCTGAGAAGTGGCAGATGGAGTTTAATTCAGATAAATGCGAGGTGCTGCATTTTGGGAAAGCAAATCTTAGCAGCACTTATACACTTAATAGTAAAGTCCTAGGGAGTGTTGCTGAACAAAGAGACCTTGGAGTGCAGGTTCATAGCTCCTTGAAAGTGGAGCCGCTGGTAGATAGAATAGTGAAGAAGACGTTTGGTATGTTTTCCTTTATTGGTCAGAGTATTGAGTACAGGAGTTGGGAGGTCATGTTGCAGCTGTACAGGACATTGGTTAGGCCACTTTGGAATATTGTATGCAATTCTGGTCTCCTTCCTATCGGAAAGATGTTGTGAAACTTGAAAGGGTTCAGAAAAAATTTACAAGGATGTTGCCAGGGTTGGAGGATCTGTGCCACAGGGAGAGGCTGAACAGGCTGGGGCTGTTTTCCCTGGAGCGGCGGAGGCTGAGGGGTGACCTTATATAGGTTTACAAAATGATGAGGGGCATAGATAGGATAAATAGACAAAAGTCTTTTCCCTGGGGTCGGGGAGTCCAGAACTAGAGGGCAGAGGTTTAGGGTGAGAGGGGAAAGATATAAAAGAGACCTAAGGGGCAACGTTTTCACGCAGAATGTGGTACGTGTATGGAATGAGTTGCCAGAGGAAGTGGTGGAGGCTGGTACAATTGCAATATTTAAGAGGCATTAGGATGGGTATATGAATAGGAAGGATTTGGAGGGATATGGGCTGAGTGCTGACAGGTGGGACTAGATTGGGTTGGGATATCTGGCCAGCATGGACGGATTGGACCGAAGAGTCTGTCTCCATGCTATACATCTCTATGAATTAACTATCAGTTGTCATCCAACTGAAATGTGCTTCATAATCATATCTCTACCAGATTCCATTTGCCATCTCGTTGGCAACAGTGTCTTAGATAACTGTTTCCCATTAATTGGTATTCTTGCAAATATGAAAAGCTTTGACAAATGAATATTTTTCAGCGAGATTTATAACATAAAATGCTGTATTGCGGCAGAGTAAGTCGTTACATTTGGAGTTCCTCTGCTCCACCGGTTCTTTTTTTTCCCTTTTTTTTAAACTTCAACTTACCAGAGACGAATAGAGGAGACCAGAGGCCATGGCAAGTCCCAGAGACGGTCTCCAGGTGTGGGAGCAGAGAGCCCAGGCAAGGCCTGGAGATGTTCTGGTGGTGGGTCTGTGGGAGCGGAGAGCCAGGGTGAGGCACAGAGGCGTGGCCTGGTGGCATGTCTATGAGACCAGAGGTCATGGCAAGTCATGGCAAGAGACGGTCCCCAAGTGTGGGAGCAGAGAGCCCAGGCAAGGCCTGGAGACGTGTCCTGGTGGCAGGTCTGTGGGAGCAGAGAGCCAGGGTTAGCCCCAGAGACGTGTCTGTTGGAGCAGAGAGCCAAGGTTAGGCCCAGAGACGTGTCTGTGGGAGCAGAGAGCCAGAGTTAGGTCCAGAGATATGTCTCGGTAGCGGGTCTGTGGGAGCAGAGAGCCAGGGTTAGGCCCAGAGGCGTGTCTGTGGGAGCAGAGAGCCAGGGTTAGGCCCAGAGGCGTGTCTGTGGGAGTGGTGAGTCTGTGAGAGCAGAGAGCCAGGGTGAGGTCCAGAGGCGTGACTGTGGGAGTGGTGAATCCAAGCAAGTCCCACGGACTTGGTGTATCGACTGAAAATTGAGGGCTTTTTAAAAAAGAAAACTTCTCTATTCTTTATTCTGATGCTGAACTTCATTTATGTTTCAGTGTGCAAGTCTATAACAAACGTTTAAGTATTCTGTACCCAGGTACTCTGTACCTAAGATGGCGCCAAAGCAGCGACATTGTAAACTTTTCACTCCACTCATTAGAGTACATGGGACAATAAAGACTATTCTATTTCTATTCTATTGATTTTGTTAGAAAAAATACTCTCTCAATCCACAAATTCAGTTTACACACACCAAAATAAAATCAAGAACTGCGGATGCTGGAGATCTGGAACAAGAGCATTAATTGCCTGAAAACCTCAGCAGATCTGACAGTATCCATGGAGAGAGAAAAACAGAGTTAAGGTTTTGAGTGCAGTGACCTTTCTTCAGAACTCTAGAGTCTAACAGTGGACTAGAAACTGCCAGACCTGCTGACTCTTTTTTTTTTCAGTAATTTTTGGTTTTTGCACACCAACCTCCTTCATGAAGGTTGAAGTATTGAAACAAGATGAGTAGGAATTTTGAAGTACAGCAACCATTTTGCACCCTTGAAAATACCATGAATGTCAGGAGTCTAGTCAATCTGTTTTTGATAGTTGTTCAACAATGCAATGACATTTTCTTCCTGAACTGCAAGAATAGGTAAGCATGCTCCAGTTTAACAACTGGCCTTGAGAATGATAGCTCCATCAATGCAATATTGTATTGAAATCCCAATCTAAATTACGTATATCTTCAAACCATGTCCTTGTGAGTGAACTGAACTGTAATTAACTAATATCAGATCATGTCTTTACAATGGTGTCTGTCTTCGAGTTCATTGGTCAGAGCATTGAGTAGAAGAGTTGGGACGTCATGTTACAGTTGTACAAGACATTGGAGAGGCCACTTTTGGAGTACTGTGTACAGTTCTGGTCGACTTGCTGTAGGAAGGATACAACATTTAAAATATGTTTGAACAGATATGTGAATAGGAAAGGTTTGGAGGGATAGGGACCAAATGCAGGAAAATGGGACTAGTTTACTTTGGGAAACTTGGTCAGCATGAATGAGTTGGATCCAAGGGTCTGTTTCCATGCTGTGTGACTCTGACTCAAACAAAAGTTATTTTTGCTGAACTTTTGTCATTGCAATGACAACCAAATAACTTGGGGATGAATAAAATGTTGGTGTTGTCATGTGAGCTTTTGTTTATAGTGGAAAGAACATGAAATATGGCACTAAAATATCATCATCTTCTGCATTCCTGTTAGTGGATGAGTTTGCATGCTTTGCAAAAGCTGCCATATTTAGGTTATTTTTGAACAATTTGTTGCTAAGGGAACTTCATAGAGTCATGCAACACAGAAACAAACCCTTCGGTCCAACCAGTCCATGCAGAACATAATCCCAAACTAAACTAGTCCCAGCTGCCTGCTCCTGGCCCATTTCCCTCCAAACCTTTCCTATTCATGTATCCATCCAAATGTCTTTTAAACCTTGTAATTGTACCCACATCCACCACTTCCTCAGGAAGTTCATTCTATATGCAAACCACCCGCTGTGTAAAAGATTTTCCTCTCATGTCTTTTTAAAATCTCTCCTCTCACCTTAAAAATGTGCCCCCTAGTCTTGAAATCCCCCATCCTAGGGAAAAGACAACTACCATTAACACTATCTATACCCCTCATTATTTTATAAGCTTCGATAAGGTCGCCTCTCAACTTACTATGCTCCAGTGAAAACGTCACTGCCTATCCAGCCTTTCTTTATAACTCAAACTTTTCACACCTGGCAATGTCCTGGTAAATCTCTTCTGAATCCTCTCCGGCTTAATATCCTTCCTATAAGTGGGCGAGCAGAACTCAACACAGTATTCCAGAAGAAGCCTCACCAATGTCCTGTATAACCTCAACATGACTACTCAACTACTCAACTCCTATATTCAAAGAACTAAGCAATGAAGGCAAGCATGCCAAATGCTTTTTTAACCCCCCCCCCACCCCCCACCCCCCACTGTCTGTATGTGATGTAAACTTCAGAGAATTATCTATCTGCACCCATAGGTCTCTCTGTTCTACAACACTACCCAATGTCCTTTTATTAATTGTAAAGGCCCCACCCTTGCTGATTATATCAAAATGCATTACCTCACATTTATCCAGATTGAACCCCATCAGTCAGTGACCTATTTGATCAAGATCCCTTTGTCATCTTAGAAAATCATCTTCACTGTCGACAATGCCACCAATTTTGGTATCGTCCACATCTTACTAACCGGGCTTTCTATATTCTCATTCAAATCATTTATACAAATGACAAAACAAAAGAGGACCCAGAAACGATCCCTGTGGAACACTGCTGGTGACAGGCCTCCAGTCAGAAAAGCAATCCTCTAGCATTACTCTCTGTCTCCTGCTGCTAAGCCAATTATGTTTCCAACTGACCAGCTCACCCTGAATCCCATCTGACCTAACTTTACTAATTAGTCTACCATCTGGAACCTTGTCAAAAGCTTTATTAAAATCCAAATAAACAATGTCTGCTGCTCTGTCATCATCAATCGTTTTGGTAGCTTCCTCAAAAAACTCAATCAAGTTTATGAGACATGATTTTCCTTCACAAAACCATACTGACTATCCCTAATTATTTTTTTTCTATCTAAATGTCCATAAATCCTATCTTTTAAAATCACCTCCAACAATTTACCCACAATTGAAGTCAGACTCTCAGATCCACAGTTCTGCAGGTTCTCCTTAAAGCCTTTCTTATGCAGGGGAACAACATCCAGTCAATGTTACAACATCCAGTCATCAGGCTCCTCACCTATACTTATAGACGATGTAAATATTTCTGTAAGGGGTCTCACAATTTCCTCCCTTACTTCCCACAATGTCTGAGATACATTAGATCAGGTCCTGCAGATTTATCCATCTTTACATTCTCTAAGACCTCCTGAACTACTACTTCTGGAACTGATGTGTTTTTAAAACATCAAAGTTTATTTTTCTGCAATTGCTAGACTCCATTTCTTTCTCCACAGTAAAAACTGATGCGAAATATTAATTTTAATGTCTCTCCCATCCCCTGAGCTTCAACACAAAGGTGACCTCCTTGATCTTGAAGAGGACCAACCTCTGTCTAGTTACCCTCTTGCTCTTAATGTATTTGTAGAATTTCTTTGGATTATCCTTAACCTGATCTGCCAATGCTATCTCATATCCCCTCTTTGCATTCCTGATTTCTTTCTTAAGAATGCCCCTACACCCTTTATATGACTGATATTCAGTTCAACCAATTGTCCATATCTAAACTAAAATTCTTTTATTCATGACTAGAACCTCAATATCTTTATTCATCCATTGTTCCTTAATCTTAGCAGCCTTACTTTTCACTCTAACAGGAACATAATGTCTCTGAACTCATGTCATGACACTGTTGAATGCCTCCCACTTGACAGTTGTCCTTTTACCTGCAAACAATAAACTTCAATCAACTTTTGGAAGCACCAGTCTCATACCATTAAAATTTGCCCTACTCCAATTAGAAACTTTAATTTTTTTGGAAGGCTTATCCTTTTCCATAACTATTTTGAAACTAATAAAATTATGATCATTAGACCCAAAGTGTTCTTCCATTGTCATTTCAGTCGTCTGCCCTGCTCATTCTAGGTTCCTTCCTTCTCTAGTAGGAGCACCCACATATTGATGAAGAAAATTTTCTTGAAGACATTTGACAAATTCTTCACCATGGCGGAGAAAGTGAGGACTGCAGATGCTGGAGATCAGAGTCAAAAAGTGTGGTGCTGCAAAAAGCACAGCAGGTCAGTCAGCATCCGATGAGCAGGAGAGTCGACGTATCAATTCCTGATAAAGAGCTTATGCTCGAAATGTCGACTCTCCTGCTCCTCGGATGCTGTCTGACTGGTTGTGCTTTTCCAGCACAAATTCTTCACCATCCAAATCTTTAACACTATGGTAGCCCCAGTAAATGTTTGGAAAATTAAAATCCCCCATTATTACAACCTTATTATGCTTACATATATCTGAGATCTCCCCACATATTTGTTTCTCAATTTCTCACTTATTATTGGGGGATCTATAGTATAATCCCATCAAAATGATCTTTCCTTTCTTATTTATAATTTCTATTCATATATTTTTACTGGCTGATTTTCCAAAAATATCTTCTCTAGTAATACACACAGCAGTAATGTGTCCCTTAATCACAAATGCCACCACCATCCCCCCCCCCGCCCGCTCCTTTCTTCCCTCCCTTTCTATCCTTCCTATAGCATCTAAAATCTGGAACACTGAATTGCCAGTCTTGTCCATCTCTTAGTCAAGTTTCTGTAAGAGTTATGATGTCCCAATCCCATGTTCTTAAACATGCCCTGAGTTCATCAGCCTTACCCCTGGCATTGAAATAAGCACAATTTAGTTCTTTGAAGTTGCTACATACTCTGATGCCCTCTTGTCTTTCTTTTCAAGCTGATGTATTCTCTTCATATTCAGAACCTTCCCCATCAATCCATTTACACTGCTATTTAGAATTGCCTCCACTCACACACTATCAGTCTAAAGTCTCCCTTTATAGAATGAGCGAATCTCCCTGTTAAGATATTGGTCCCTTTCCAGTGCAGGGTACACCCAACCTTTTTGAACAGGGTTTTTCTATACCAAAAGGCATTCCAATTGCCCAAAGACCTGAATCCATTAACAATGCAGCAGCTCTTCAGTCATTGATTTATCTCCTTTATTCTTTTGTTCCTTCCCTTGTTAAATTTAGCATTGGGAGTAAACTAGAAGTTACTATTTTTAAGGTTCTATTTTTTAACCTTCTACCTCTTAAATTCACTCTGTACTGCTTTAATCTTTTTCCTAGAAGTGCCATTCCTAACAATGTGTAAAATAGTTTCTGGCTAACCTTGAGCAATATGCTGAAAACATTTAGAGATGTCCTTGATCCTAGCACCAGGAAAGCAACCAATCATCCTAAGTTTATGCTGACTGCCACAGAATCTCCTGTCTATGTCCCTGACAGGACAGTCCCCATAACAACTCTATTGAATTTTGTCAAACACTGCCTAACATAAGAATCATTTTAAGTGTCCAATAATTGACTGCCCCTTCCATTTTCCTCAGAGGTCTACCCCCTTCAACAGTTCCAAAAACTGAATATCGAGAATAGTCAACAGAGATTTTTGAACTATCTTCTTACCTTTGCTGACGGTGACTTATCTATATGACTGATCCTGCTGTGTTATCACTTTTCTAAATCTAGTAGCCATCTCACTCTGCACCTCATATTTGCCCTTAATAACATTAAGCATGAAAGAAAGAAATTTTCAATAATATCTGATGTATAAAATAAATTAACTTTAATTATCTACAGCAATAATGTTAAAATGGAAAACATAAAAAAACTTAAATAAAATAAACCACTTAGCTGATTAACTGAACGAAAAACAACCCCCCTTCAATACATTATTTGAAGAAAAAAATGTCTGCTCCAGAGTTGACCATGAGTATGAGCCCCCAAAATGAAAACGCATTCCTTATTTTAAAAAAACTGATCAGTTTTTCAAAACAAAGCAGCCTTAACAATGCAAAAAAAAATGTTAAAACATATATAATCTTTTTTAACTTCTGAATTTAAAATAAAAAATGTCAGCCAATCGTTATCGACCCCGAAAAGCTCATTTTAAAAAAAAGCCTGTTTGAAAAAAACTTGGAATTTTTTTGTTTTATTGTTTTTTAAATGTGAATGAAACAAAATGAATACAATTTTTATCATAAGGAAACATAACTGTTTAAAAAAATCTATAATAAATCTTGAACTAAGCCTGCAGTCCCAGGAGCAGATACAAGATCGATGCTGCTTTGTAATACCATTTTGTTCATTCATTCTAGCAAGAGTTCAGCTGCAAAAATTCTGCAATGATTTGTGAAGAATAAGGAAATGCAATGTGTTATTCTGAAGTTTTATTTACAGCAAAAATTGCTGTCACTTCTGTTTACCTCCATGATTCAGTTTGTAATCAGAAAAATATATTGGTGTGTGAAAAATTTTATGCACTATGCTGCCATGAACTGAATAAATCATGACTGTTGCTGAGGGCTTAAGTTGCAAGACATCAGAGGTGTATAATATTTATTCACCTTCACTTGCTGCATGTTTCAAAGAGAGAAATTGTATTTAGTGTCAAAATTGAGGAGTTGTTCTTCAAGTAAAAAAAACTCATTTCAGTTACTGATTTTTGTGTATGAGAAAGCCGCAATAAATTTGCTCGCCATTAGTTATAGAAACTCAAATCCCACACTGAACATAGAACATAGAAAAGTACAGCGCATAACAGGCCCTTTGGCTCTCGATGTTGCGCCGACCCAAGCCCACCTAACCTACACTAGCCCACTATCTTCCATATGCCGATCCAATGCCCGTTTAAATGCCCATAAAGAGGGAGAGTCCACCACTGCTACTGGCAGGGCATTCCATGAACTCACGACTCGCTGAGTAAAGAATCTACCCCTAACATCTGTCCTATACCTACCACCCCTTAATTTAAAGCTATGCCCCCTCGTAATAGCTGACTCCATACGTGGAAAAAGGTTCTCATCAACCCTATCTAAACCCCTAATCATCTTGTACACCTCTATCAAGTCACCCCTAAACCTTCTTTCCTCCAGTGAAAACAGCCCCAAGTGCCTCAGCCTTTCCTCATACGATCTTCCTACCATACCAGGCAACATTCTGGTAAACCTCCTCTGCACCCGTTCCAGTGCCTCCACATCCTTCCTATAGTATGGCGACCAAAACTGCACACAATACTCCAGATGCGGCTGCACCACAGTCTTATACAACTGCAACATTACCTCAGGACTCCGGAACTCAATTCCTCTACCAATAAAAGCCAGTGAAGGAAGGCCTCACTGAAAACCTCGTCAATGGAAAATTTCACTCTTATCTATAGCATGTTGTGCTATTTGTTTTAAAAATTGGAGGAAAATGATTTTCTTTGGAGTCTGCCTGACTATTTCAAAAGAGGTTTGTGGAAAACTTCATTTATTTAAGAACAGTTCCCTTCTCCCATCCTAGTTTTCAGTTTCCTCTTGCATCCACTCTTGCTGCCTCCCTCCTGCCCTGGTCAATGATTTATTCCTTTCCCTCACCAAGCCCATTCCTGGAACTGGCAGGTGCCTCCCCACCCCCACTCCTGAGCAGCAGGACCACACCACCCTTCCGAGCAGCAGGCACCCACTTTATTAGAATTGGCAGTAAGAATCCCTGACCAGACAGGGATTTGGGAGTTATCTACAGGCCCCCAAACAGTATTCTGGATGTCGGATGTAAGTTGAATCAGGAGCTGAAATTGGCCTTTTGCAAAGATGTTACTACAGTTGTTATGGGGGATTTCAACATGAAGGTAGACTGGGAGAATCAGGATGGTATTGGGTCTCAAGAAAGAGACTTTGTGGAGTGCCTCCGGGATGGATTCTTAGAACACCTGGTGCTGGAGCCGACCAGGGAGAAGGGAATTCTCGATCTGGTATTGTGCAACGAACCAGAATTGATCAGGGACCTCGAAGTGAAGGAGCCATTGGGAAGTAGTGACCATAATATAATAAGCTTCAATCTGCAATTTGAGAGGGAGAGGGTACAATTGGAAGTGACAATATTTCTGTTGAATAAAGGGAACTATGGCGCTATGAGGGAGGAGCTGGCCAAAGTTCAATGGTGCAATACCTTAGCAGGGATGACAGTGGAGGAACAATGGCAGATATTTCTGTGTATAATGCAGAAAATGCAGGATCAGTTCATTCCTAAAAGGAAGAAAGGTCCTAGGAGGAGGCATGGGTGGTCGTGGCTGACGAGGGAAGTTAAGAAAAATATAAAGTTAAAAGAGAAAAAGTATAACATAGCAAAGATAAGTGGGAAAACGGAGGACTGGGAAGCTTTTAAAGAACAACAGAGGATTACTAAGAAGGAAATACGCAAAGAAAAAATGAGGTACGAAGGTAAACAGGCCAAAAATACAAAGGAGGATAGTAAAAGCTTTTTTAGGTATGTGAAAGGCAAAAAAATGAATAAGATTAAAATTGGTCCCTTGAAGACAGAAACAGGGGACTATATTACGGGGAACAAAGAAATGGCAGAAGAATTGAATTGGTACTTCAGATCTGTGATCACTGGGGAAGACACAAGCAATCTCCCTGAGGTAACAGTGGCTGAAGGACCTGAATTTAAGGGAATTTATATTTGCCAGGAATTGGTATTGGAGAGACTGTTAGGTCTGAAGGTTGATAAGTCCCTGGGGCCTGATGGTCTACGTCCCAGGGTACTGAAGGAGGTGGCTCGAGAAATCGTGGATGCGTTGGTGATTATTTTCCAGAGTTCGATAGATTCGGGATCAGTTCCTGCGGATTGGAGGATGGCTTATGTAGTACCACTTTTTAAGAAAGGTGGGAGAGGAAATTATAGACCTGTTAGTCTGACCTCAGTGGTGGAAAAGATGCTGGAGTCAATTATAAAGGATGAAATTACTATATATCTGGATAGTAGTAACAGGATAGGTCAGAGTCAGCATGGATTTATGAAGGGGAAATCATGCTTGACTAATCTTCTGGAATTTTTTGAGGATGTAACTCTGAAGATGGACGAGGGAGATCCAGTGGATGTAGTGTACCTGGACTCTCAGAAAGCTTTTGATAAAGTCCCACATAGGAGGTTAGTGAGCAAAATTGGGCCGCATGGTATTGGGGGCAAAGTGCTAACTTGGATTGAAAGTTGGTTGGCTGATAGGAAACAAAGAGTAATGATGAATGGCAGGCAGTGACCAGTGGAGTACCGCAGGGATCAGTGCTGGGACCACAGCTTTTTCCATTATATATGTTAATGATATAGAAGATGGTATTAGTAATAACATTAGCAAATTTGCTGATGATACTAAGCTGGGTGGCAGGGTGATATGTGAGGAGGATTTTAGAAGATTACAGGGTGACCTGGACAAGTTAGGAGAGTGGTCAGATGCATGGCAGATGCAGTTTAATGTGAATAAATGTATGGTTAACCACTTTGGTGGCAAGAACAGGAAGGCAGATTACTACCTAAATGGAATCAATTTAGGTAAAGGGGCAGTACAGAGAAATCTGGGTGTTCTTGTACATCAGTTAATGAATGTAAGCATGCAGGTACAGCAGGTAGTGAAAAAGGCTAATAGCATGCTGGCCTTCATAACAAGAGGGATTGAGTATAGAAGCAAAGAGGATCTTCTGCAGCTGTACAGGGCCCTGGTGAGACCACACCTGGAGTACTGCGCACAGTTCTGGTCTCCAAATTTGAGGAAAGACATTCTGGCTATTGAGGGAGTGCAGCGTAGGTTCACGAGGTCAATTCCTGGAATGGCGGGACTACCTAATGCTGAAAGACTGGAGCGACTGAGCTTGTATACCCTTGAGTTTAGAAGACTGAGAGGGGATCTGATTGAGACATATAAGATTATTAAAGGATTGGACACTCTGGAGGCAGGAACCATGTTTCCACTGATGGGTGAGTGACAAACCAGAGGATACTTCTTAAAAATACGGGGTAGACCATTTAGGACAGAGATGAGGAGAAACTTCTTAACCCAGAGAGTGGTGGCTGTGTGGAATGCTCTGCCCCAGAGGGCAGTGGAGGCCCAGTCTCTGGATTCATTTAAGAAAGAGTTGGATAGAGCTTTCAAGGATACTGGAATCAAGGGTTATGGAGGTAAGGCAGGAACAGGATACTGATTAAGGATGATCAGCCATGATCATATTGAATGGTGGTGCAGGCTCGAAGGGCAGAATGGCCTACTCCTGCACCTATTGTCTATCGTCAATCTTGACCATGTCCTCCCACTGCTCACTCACTTTATTTCCTTTGTTATTCACTTACCCTATTCACTGCTCAACCGGTTATGGGTTGTTTCTCTCCCACATTTGCTGTCTATAGGCTCAAGACTGAACCTCTCCGCAGCAAAGGCAAGAGAGAACCCACATGTGATGTGAGGAGCAGCATCTCACTGTTTCAACCGACAGGGCAGTTGCTCCAGTTGGTTGAGCTGTAAACATGTTTTCCTGGCTTTTTGGGGAAATTAGGGATGAATGTGTGTTGAGCACTGCTGTATAAACTTGTCCAAAGCTATTCTTACAGACAAGATGGCATATACAGATGAGGTACAATGGGTGACTTTTGTTTCAATGGCATTGTGATGTAGAATTGGCAATGTGTGTTTGGTAGAAACCATATTCATGATTTTATGACCTCAATTGTCTAGGTATAGAATGTATACCATACGTGGTACATATGTGCTCCGCTGCTGTGACTATGTGTAAAATATCTTTTTGCATAAAGAAATAATGGTATTTTTTAGGCTTTGCTTTTAAGACAGTCACAGTCCTTATTGATCAGGAGGCTTTACATCAAATTCGCTGAGCATTGGTTTGAAATGAAAGATGTTAATAATGTTAGTAAGGATGGAAGAATTTCCCTGCATAGCATTTAGGATTGCATGCCATTTTGCTAGAATGTCTATTTCCTTAATTGCTATGACTGAAATTTGATTTGCCTCCTGTGATTTAATTTGTACATGCAGCATAATTGAACACACAAGTGCATAAACAACTTATTTGCATAACATATCAGTCTTCAGATTTATTCCCACCCACTGCTAATTTTATCTCCCTTCAGTCTCCAGATCCAACTGATCCTAATCCAAATACCCACTGATTTGACAGACAGAATAAAAGAATATTTTGTAGGTTAAAAGAACAGAGTTAAGTAACTAAAAAATAAACATCTGTCCTTATTTCAACATAATCTGCAGTGCTATGTTCTTCTGGGCATTTAGAAATGTTTTTCTGGAGTTGAACAATGCAGTTTAGTTACATGTTTTTCAAAACTTATTTTTTCAAAATTACAAAAGAGACAGCTGTTTTAAGTGGAATGGAGTACATAATGTAAGCAAAATACTTTCTTTAAATATTTTCTCCCTTCAAAATGGGATAAGGGTATTTAATTTTGGTAGCTTGAATTAGGTTGAGGTTTTTTTCTGAATGTGACTGAATTCTGGGCCAGGAAGAGGCTGAATAAATAGATAATTCCAAAAGAGAGTTAAAAATCTCACCCCCCACACACACACACACACGTTTGTGGAGTGAATTTGTACTTGCAGAATTACATTTTCTTTTGCTCAAAAACTGCATGAATCCATGTAAGATTCTGTAAGTCCCTTTTTTAGATGAGAATCAGTCTGAACATTGGGGCACACACACACAGGGCACTTCAATCCTTCAGTGCATTATCTGGGCCAACATGGTACCTATTGTTAAAGTTCACGTGAAAATGTAACTTTAAGAAAGTTCTGGAATTTTTACGTATGAAAGAACTGAAACCAACATGCCCATTCTAAAAGACGAGAGACTTAATAAACAATCCAGGTCTTTTTCAATATATAATTTCAGTTACATCATACTGTAAACTTTTGCTATAAATTCTGTGTCCTATGATCTACTCCACAACCACCTGATGAAGGAGCAGCGCTCCAAAAGCTAGAGCTTCCAATTAAACCTGTTGGACTATAACCTGGTGTTGTGTGATTTTTAACTTTGTACACCACAGTCCAACCCCGGCATCTCCAACTCATTACAAAAGAAGGGGAACCTGGGGACTGTGCATTTTACAAGCAGCAAAGTGTCAAAGTAAGTGCTGTTACTTTGTGTTTTACCTACTTAACAGTGTCGTGTGAAGCAACTGAAAGGGCTGTACCTTCCAGATCACATGAGACATGTGTCCTCTCAAAGAACAGTAAAATGACAAATGCAACTAAGTCTTTCAAGAATGTCAAGATCAAAGACTTTCAGTGAAATTTCAATTTCAAAAACAGGCTCAGCGGTCTTCTTAAAATTTGAGGGTTTATTGGGTAGGAACCAATTCTTCTTTTGAAAAAACCTTTCAATTTCACAAGCTGATGTTATGTAAGTAATAGGGAAAAGCTTTTTTTCATCTTTTGAAAATTAATATTTGAAAATTGGAATGCTTTCTGTGGATTGCCAGTCAAGTTTCCAATTCACTTCTAATGATCAAGCAATTACCTGAGCAAAACGTTTTCAAATCAGCTCTACTAATTATATATCCAATAACAGGTTTACTTTGTAATCTAACAGGATCTTCTTTCTTTGGAAGTGAGCTGTAAACCATCAATGAAATATTCTGTGATTCTATCTATCATAATTATTAACAGTGTTATGAGCATTAACATTTGTCAGCTGCAAATTATTTGTAGTTTGTATTATCTGCCAAAGTCGATAAAGAACAGAGCTACTCATCAAGTGAATGTATGTTACCAATGTTGGATGACTAATTTCAAATCCGATAAAATAAAGTCTTATATTTAAGAAATGCCTTTCATGACCTTGAAGTGCTTTTGAAACACAGCCATTGTTGTCCTGCACTCTTAGTATCTTCTACATTCATCTGAAAGGCAGGTACAACATCGGTTTAACTTCTCTTCCAAAATACAGTACCTCTGACAATGGCGCTCCGTTAGTATTGCACTGGAATGTCAGCAATTTTGGATTCAGTTTCTCAAGTGACTCTTGAACTGGGCATCTGTGACTCCTAGGTGAGAGTATTAGCAACTAAAGTGCAGCTATTGCATAATTAGCAAGGCATTCATTGTGGTATTTCGTTGTCGAACCATTATTATCTTGAAACACTGCTATCTATCCAAATGCACTTTTTCAAAGAATTAAAATATCCCCTTTTAGTGGGGAATCTTCCTTTGAGAGCTAATATATGTTTCCTGACGTTATGATAGTTGACTACCCTTCAAAAAGGATTTCATTTCCAATAAATAAAAGCATTTTGGGAAGAGATTTCAGTGTTAACAATAAAAAACAACAAAGAGTAGAGATAAGCTTTTTCCCAGGGTGAAGGATTCAGTAATGAGAGGTCACGCTTTCAAGGTGTTAGGTGAAAAGTTTAATGGGGATACAAGTGGCAAATACTTTACGCAGAGGGTGGTGAGTGACCGAAACATGTTGCCAGCAGAGGTAGTAGAGGCAGGCATAGTAGATTCATTTAAGACATGTCTGGACAGATGCCTGAGTAGGTGGGAAGCAGATGGATACAGATGTTTAGGAAATGGGCGACAGTTTTAGACAGTACATTTGGATGGCTCAGGCTTGGTGGGCCGAAGGGCCTGTTTCTGGGCTGTAAATTTTCTTTGTTCTTTGAGATTTCAGTGTTCCTAAATTGCATTATGTATAAGTTGAACTAGAGAACACAGGAAACATTTGAGGCATTTCAGAGAAAGGGGAAAAAAGAATTATGAATAGGTAAAAGATTGATAGCAATAGAGCTGGAACTGAGGTGATCAAAAGATACTAAGGGGTCTGGTGAGGGAGTGTCCAAGAGTAGCTGAAGGACGGGGAAAGGAGCAGACACTTAGAAGAACAGACTGGGGAGAAGGTACAAGATTTGTGAAGATTACAGAGAAAGATTGCAACAAAATCTTGAAGGGATTTGAGCATTTTAAATCCAATGCTTTGGAACCCCCAAGGATCTGTTGTATGTGGACATAGTAATGAATGTTGGGCAAGTAGCATAGAATTTTCATGATCACTGTGAAGAGCATGATTTAATCTGAGCCCAGACATACATAACGAAGAGTGCTGCAGCACTGGAGACAGTTGAAAGAGCAGAAGTCTGCAGTTTAGACAATAAGATATTGTTTGAAACTTAGCTTACAATGTCATGGTTTGCTTGCTCATGTTAATCTCGAAAATAATGGCTCGAAGGGAGAGTCCAGTCAGCAACACTAATGCCATTTATAATGGGAATCAAAAACAATTAAAGGACATTATGACTCCTCAAGCAGACTAACAGAATGGAGCTGGCTGTGGGGTTAGCTGGTTATGTCATTTTATAGGATGAGGATTTATTTTCAAATTATTGTTGTCTTGTCTTTTTATATGTTTGGAATCAACTGAAAATTAACATCCGAAAAATGATGATTTGTATTCTTAGAATCCAGATAGAAACCTGTTTGACACTAATTAGTCTCTTTACTTGGATTTGTTCTAATAATTCAAAATGGCTTGAATCAATGTTTTAATTTGTTTACTTTTTTCAACCTTATTTCCCAACAGACATATGGAGTGACCAGTCATTTCAGACTGACCCTGATCTCCCACCAGGATGGAAGAAGATCAATGATGTGGCTGGCATCTATTATTGGCATATACCAACAGGCACCACCCAATGGGAGCGGCCAGTATCTGCATCAGCCGAGGCTTCAGACATACAGAAAGAATCATTGAGTTCCATTACTCCTTCTCCAACTCCAGAAAATGAGGTAACGCCTTTTGGGTGCTTCCACTTTTGATTTTTATGATTTTTTTTGTTAGCATATCTAAAATCAACCGTGTGTGCCGTCGAAGGGTAAGGCAATTAATTTTGTTCAAATTATCTTTCTCTCCTTTTCCTACCATTTCTGATCTTCACACATGCGGACTCTAGTTGAAAGGGTGACTTGTTTTCTGAACTTTGCCTTTGCAATAATTGGCCTACAGGTGCTGCAGATGACCGGTGTTTGTCTACTTCCCCACTGAGGTGCTATCTGTTTGATTTTTTTTTAAAAACAAAAATGTAAATTTATATTTGATCAATAAATATAGCTCAATTGTAGTTCAAATACATAGCCACCAAATTTATAGGTCATGAACAATTCAATTTTAGGATTTTCTGGTTAACCTAAATGAACATGTTTTATTCTGTTGATTGGATGTTTTCTCTGAGAGTTGTTACCATTAATGCAGATTAATAACACGTAAATATATCTTCTGCCACTTGCTTAGGCTTTGTACAGGCATAATATGTTCAAAAGACCACTTGAACTTTATTCACAACTGTTACATATTGTGCACCTCATGCATATATCAGTCCATATATTGATCTTGTACATGAGTAAATCATTTTAAACACATTTAACAATATTACTCCTTTATCCTTATCTGTCATATCTGATAAAGCCTTGAATATTCAACATGGATTTTATCTCAGCTTCTAGTACTAGATGAATTCTAAAATCTTGTATGCAAAGTGATTTCTTCTGCACACTATTTCAAATTGCACTCATTTATTTGAGTATTTGTAATCGCTTATTGACTAACATTTTTTGAATAAGTTTGTGCCCTTGAGATGGGACAACATAGGGCTAGATTTTATGGGCGACCTGTATTGGCCAAACAGGCGTTTGGATTAATAAAACAGGGCACTGGGACATGTGGCAGCTCGCACAGCCCTATCCTTAACAGTAGTAGGGGAAACATTGGTTGAGTCCATCCAGCCATGGAGTTGATTCAGGCCCCTAAATGACCAATGAATGGCTACTTAAAGGCCTCATCCTGCTGCAGCCCTAAGTTAAGAGCTTGGGAGAGGGGCCTGCACCATATCTGGTTTGAACCTGCAGCCTATTGATCAGTGAAACGAGAAGTGCATTGTTCAAAGAGCAAATAAAGGTCTGGATACCAACCACCTGTTGAGGTAGGTAGCTGCCACTAGTTCTTCTTCCTGTCCTCATCTAGGGGATTTCTAGTAATCTACTGTGAAGGACGAACGAATGTAAGACATTAACAATGGGGGACTTGAATGTGCATGGATTGTGAAAATCAGGTTGGTAATGCAAGTCTAGGAAAGAAATTTGTGGAATGTGTGCAAGGTTTCCTTTTGGAGCAGCTTGTGGTAGAGCCCATGAGGAAGCAGGCAATTCTGGATTTGGCAATGTGTAATGAGGCAGACTTGATTAAAGTACTTAAGCTGAAGGAACCCCAAGGAGGCAGTGACGATAATATGGTAGACTTCACTCTGCAGTTTGAAAGGGAGAAGCTGGAATCAGATGTAACAGTGCTACAGCTGAGTAAACTGCAAAGACATGAGGGAGGAGCTGGCCAGAGTTGATTGGAAAGGGAGCCTGGCAGGGAAGGTGATGGAGGAGCAATGACAGGAGTTTCTGGAGTGATTCGGAAGGCACACCAGAAAGCCATCCCATGAAAGAAGAAACATATTGAGGGGAGGACAAGGCAACTATGACTGACAGGGAAGGCAGGGAGAGCATAAAAGCGAAAGGAAAAACATCCGATGTAGTGAAGATTAATGGGAAGCCTGGGGATTGGGAAGCCTGGGGATTGGGAAGCCTTTGTAAACCAGTAGATGACAATTAATAAAGCAATAAGGGGGGAGAAGGTGATATGAGAGTAAGTTAGCTAGCAGTATAAAAGAAGATCTTTCCTCACCCTCCTTGATTTAATCTCAAGTCAGTGATATCTTCCTCATTGATCCCACAGATATTTACCAAAAAGACCAGAGCTGCATGGATGGGTGGTTTTCAGGACTGGATTTCAGTCACATGGGGTACTCGATCTTGTCAGAATTTCTTGCTGCAGTAATGGTCATAGAAACATCACTGAAATGTTTGTTATGCTGCAAACATTTCAGGATAAAGGCACCAAAGGGAAAGCAGTTCTTTGCAAATGCGACTGGAATTCATAATATATGTTCTGATGTTGCTCCTACATTAGGCTTGGCTTCATTTGAGTGCCTAGAATATTTTGCTTTGGCTAAAAAATTGCACTGCTACCGGGTTTCAAGGTGGTTTGAAGCTTTTAGATGTTGGCCTAGCCAACATCACCCACACCCAATGAACAAATTAAAACAAAACATTAAATTAATGTTTGAACACCCATCGCAGATCATCTTATCTAATAGGATATACTGCCCCATTGACTCTTGGGCACATTGCTACAGAAAACTAACCTGCAGACACTCAAGAATTCACCACCTTTGCATCACATACTTGTCTGCTATCCGAATCTATATGGAAGCTAAAATCCATCACTGAAGCACTCTTGTGTTTGCTTGCTTGCCTAATTTTGTATTTATATGGTTTGACACTTCATAGCTGCTTTTCAGGGCTTATGCACAACTTTTGCTAGAATCTTGTATCCCTACTACTTGTCCAGATTCCATGTTCCAGCTAATTCCAGTGATGTTTAATGCTGGACTGCTCAGCACAATTATAGCAAGAAGTAGGTAGTACAGTATTTGTGTACTGCCTTCTTGTTTTCAATGGGTACAATCATACATTGTATGTGCCTGTTATTAGGCCTTACCTTGTGCCTGTTATTAAGCCTTAATTAATTAACCCAGTAAATGACCTTGCATTGACTTGCTGGCAAGTATTTCTCCTTCAACCAACATAATAAAAACCTGGATGTAGGTTTGCCAGCTGAGCTGGGAGGTTCGCTTTCAGATGTTTTGTCATGATACTAGGTAACATCATCAGTGTGCATCCGGATAGAGCACTCATGGTATAGCCCACTTTCTATTTATGTGTTTGGTTTCCTTGGGTTGGTGATGTCATTTCCTGTTCTTTTTCTCAGGGGTGGCAAATGGGATCCAAGTCAATATATTTGTTGATAGAATTCCAGTTGGAATGCCTTGCTTCTAGAAATTGTTGCACGTGTCTCTGTTTGGCTTGGCCTAGGATGGATGTGTTGTCCCAGTCAAAGTGGTGCCCTTCCTCATCTGCATGTAGGGATACTAGTGAGAGAGGGTCATGTCTTTTTGTGACTAGCTGATGTTCATGTATCCTGGTGGCTAGTTTTCTACCTGTTTGTCCGATGTAGTGTTTGTTATAGTTCTTGCAAGGTGTTTTGTATATGACATTAGTTTTGCTTGATGTCTGTATAGGATCTTTCAAGTTCATTAGCTGCTGTTTTAGTGTGTTGGTGGGTTTGTGGGTTACCATGATGCCAAGCAGCAGCTAATGAACTTGAAAAAGTCTCTACAGACAACAAACAAAATTAATGTGATTTACAAAATACCCTGCAAGGACTGTAACGAACACTACATTGGACAAACAGGCAGAAAACTAGTCACCATGATACATGAACATCAACTAGTCACAAAATGACATGGCCCTTTCTCACTAGTATCCTTACATACGGATGAGAAAGGCCACTACTTTGACTGGGACAACACATCCAACCTAGGACAAGCCAAACAGAGTCATGCACGAGAATTCCTAGAAGCATGGTATTCCAACCAGAACGCTATCAACAAAGACATTGTCTTGAGTCCCATTTACCATCCCCTGAGAAAAAGAACCAGAAATGGCGTCACCACAGGAAATGACATCACCAACCCAAGGAAACCCAAACAGACAAATAGAAAGCGGGCTATACCACCAGTGCTTCATCCGGAGGCTCACTGAAGATGTTACCTAGTATGGTGATGAAACGTCTGAAAACGAACCTTCCAGCTCAACGAGCAAACTTACATCCAGAACCTCAACCTGAGCTACAAATCTTCTCAAAGCCCGCTAACAATAAAAACCGGCTAACCAGTAATTCACGTCATTGCTGTTTGGTGGATCTTGCTATATGCAGCAGAGATGCCACATCTGTCTGTTTAACCCCATTGGTACCACATCTTACTTTTAACCCATTGCTGACACATTTTCTTTACAACCTCATCAGCCTGTATAATGGCAGGGCTGCACTTTGTGTGAAACACTGTAAGATCTTTTTAAGAGACATGACAAGGTATAAGTACAAGTCTTTTTTTTCTTTTATTGTTCATATTTGTCTCTGTTGTACCTGTGTGTTTGGTTCAGAGTTTTTGTGGGATTGAAACATGATAAATTGTTAACCGATTCAAATTAGAAGTTTGTCATAGAATTGTTCCTGTAGCTTTTAGAAGCTGACCCACTAACTGCTTTATTGTACTAACTTTGTCTTTTTTCTGTTTTTGTGCATATGTGTTCCTTCCTCTGTGATTAATTGTCTATCTAGAAACCATGGACTGATTTTGCTGTGCTGAATGGTGGAAAGATTAATAGTGACATTTGGAAGGCAAGTATTTTGTGAGTAGTAATGAGAGAGTCTATGTTTAACAAAGATTGATTTAATTCTAATAAAGCTTAATTTCTAAAACAAAGTTGAGTATATGTTCTAATCAACAGATAAAAATCGCATGACACAGCACTGAAGGTGTTGATCTAATAAAAATGCTTTTCCCAGGGTGGGATTTGAAAGTTTTCAAACTTTCACATGTTTAAATGCATGGATATGAAATAATATGTGATATAAAAACCTTTCAGACTCTTCTAATTTATGTCATACAGTTCACTTGGTTCATTGCGATGAAGTTGGCATCTTGCCTTGCCTTGAATAGGCAAACCAATCCTACAAATATTAGTATTTTGTGACTTGCTCATAGGCTTTTCACAGTAGGCATTAGAAGAACAGCACCATGTTAAATTCAAAAAAATTAACCTTATTCACAGATGTGTGATGTGACAAATGTTACAAATAAAAATGGCTTGATGCCTAAGTGTTAATCCCCGGTTGGTGTTAGGTTGGGAAATAGGTTGTGTGTGTGTGTGTGTGTGTGTGTGTGTGTGTGTGTGTGTGTGTGTGTGTGTGTGTGTGTGTGACTGTCCCTCAGGGTCTGCTTTAAATTCAGCCCTGAGATTGCAACTCAAGAAGAAATGAGAAAATCTATTCATGAGACAATACAAAACAAATATGAAGTAAATTTTACAGCTAGATGATTTGTACTGAGATCCTAAGGTACCAAAATAATGAACATAACTTTCGGCCTCGATATGTTAACTTCAAAATGTTGCTGACTCATGTTCAAACTAATTGAGCTAATGAATAGCAGTGTGGTGTGGATTCTTTTTGTAGTTTCAGAATTCTACTCCATTTGTTTCGCGTAAACTACAATTGGCCAAGATAAATTACAGACAGTGTCAGGAAAGTTTATAATGGAAATAGCCAAATAGCTAAATGTATCTGTCCTCACGGTGACAGGTGCAAGAATTCTCCAAGGATTTGGAAATCCAATGAATTAGGGAGAATGAAGAGTTGAAGGGAATCAGCATGAATGAGAAGTTGTGTTGTAAAAGCAAATGGGACTTATCCTTCTCATGTTGATGGGCTGTGAAGAGTAAGGTACAATAAGGAACAATACGTGGCATCCAACCTGTTCACAATATATAACACTTGTTTTAGAGGTGGACACCAAATGTATTATTTCGAACTTTGCAAATAACATAAAGCTAGGTGCAAATGTGTGCTGTGAGGAAGATGCAGTGGCTTCAAATTGATTTGGACAGATTTGATGATTAGCAGGAACATGGCAGCCACAATGTAATGTGAAAAAATGTGAGACTATTCACTTTGCAAGAAAAACAGATATGCAGAGTATTTATGAAGTGATAAGAGATCAGAAATAATCTAGGAAGTGTAGATGTTACAAAGGAACATGGGTGTTCTTGTCATTAAATTTTAACCTTAACGTATAGGTGCAAAGGGCAGTTAGGAAGACTAGCCGTTTGTTGTCTTTTAATGGAAGAGGATTTGAATACAGCAATCGTGAAGTTTTGCTTAAATTGTACTAGAGCTTGGTTAGACAACATCTAGATTACTGTGTGCAATTTTGGTGCCTTTGCCTTAGAAAGGATAAGATTATCATGGAGGAAGTCCATTAGAGATTCAGCAGGCTTGATCATTGGTTGGGAGGACTGATCACTGAAGAGAGATTGGGCAAACTGGGCTTCTATTCTTTAGAGTTTTGATCTCTTTGGAACCCACAGAATACTTAAAAGGATAGACAGGGTAGATGCAGGTAAGATGCTTCCCTTGTTGACATAAGAACATAGGAACGAGGAGCAGGACTAGGCCGTCTGGCCCCTCGAGCTTGCTCTGCCATTCAATAAGATCACGGCTGATCTTTTCATGGACTCCGCTCCATTTACCTACCCACTCACCATAACCCTTTTTCCTTTATTGTTCAAAAATCGGTCTAGCTTTTCCTTAAAAACATTCACAAGGTGGTCTCAACTGCTTCACTGGGCAGGGGATTCCACAGGTTCACAATCCTTTGGGAGAAGAAGTTCCTTCTGAATTCAGTCCTAAATCTGCTCCCCCTTATTTTAAGGCCATGCACTTTGTTCTTGTTTATTCCAGCAGTGGAAACAAACATTCCTACTTCTGTCTTATCTATTTCCTTCATAATTTTATATGTTTATATAAGGTCACCCCTCATTCTTCTAATTTCCAATGAGTATAGTCCCAGTCTACTCAATCTCTCCATGTAAGCCAATCCTCTCAGATCTAGAATCGACTCAGTGAATCTGCTGTGTACAGCTTGTACTCCTCTGCACTGCAACCCCCTCACCCCCACCTTTTTTCTAGTAAGAGGTTCAGTAGTGCAGACAGTACTGCAGGTGTGGCCTCACTAGTACCCTATACAGCTGCAGCATGACTTCCCTGTTTTTAAACTCCAACCCTTTAGCAATTAAGGACAATATTCCACTTACCTGTTGTACCTGCAAATTAACGTTTTGTGGTTCATGCACAAGAACACCCAGGACCCTCTGCACAGCAGCATGCTGCAATTTTTCACCATTTAAATACATGTACCAAAATGAACGAGACTCTACAACCAGGGGACACAATGTCAAAACAAAGGGGCAAGCCACACAGGACCGAGATGAGGAGAATTTTTTGTTTTACTCATTGATGTGAATCTCTGGAATTATCTCCTGCAGAAAGCTGTGGAAACTCAGTCCTTAAATATATTTCTGGTTGAGATGAATAGCATACCAAATACCACGGATGTAGAGGAACATGGCAAAGGAAGCTGAACTGAATGATCAATCATGGTTGGACTGAATGGCAGAGGAGGTTCAATGGCCTACTCCATGTTCCTTGGAGTTTGAGGGGATACACAAAACTTTAGTGTTTGCAGTGCTGATGTCTAGTTACTCATGTTTCTGTTTACTAAAGCATGGATAAGGTATAAAGGTCAGTGCCATATATATATTTTATACTCCCTTTGAGGAGGTGAGCTTTATACTAATCACAAGTGTAGGACATGATTAATTTCCTGAAGCTGCTCTTGTTTAGTCCACTCCACAGGGAAAAAAAAAATAACATTTTACGTATTTTGGAGAAATTGATCATTTTGTCTACAAATTATGTAGAATATAAAGCACAGGGTCAGGCCATTTGACTCAACCTGACCGTGCTGATGTGTATGCTCCCCATGAGCCAACTCCCACCTCTTCTAAGTCCATCATTGTAACAATCTATTCCTTTATCCCTCATTTTATTGTCTAAATTCTCCTTACATCTATGCTATTCAACTACCTGTTTGAATAAGTAGTACCCCATTTATTACCTTCAACTTCCACTCCCAGGACAGTGGCAAAGCATGGACCATGTACAAGATGCACAATAGGAATTCACCAAGGCTGCTTCTACATTCCAAACATAAGATCTCTAGCACCTAAAAGGGCAGCAGAGGCAGGTTCCCCTCCAAGCCACTCATCATCATGACTTATAAATATGACAGCATTCATTCACTAGCACTGTCAAAATCTTGAGCACCCTTGTACCTACACCCAAGGGCACCGATTCAATAGCACCTCTCCAGGACAATTGGAATTGGGCGGTAAATGCTGGCCCAACCAGTGACACCTGCATCCTTTGACGAATACAAACACTCCATGCTTGTGAGTACATCCTGCATTCATGGCCTCTAATTATATCCTTCCCCACAAGTGAAAATATTTTCTTTCTATCCACATCTTTCAAAACATTATAATTCCTATTTTAGTCCAATCCTCAGCCTTTTTAAAGATAAGAACCCAGCATTTCAACCTGTCCAGATATATTTTGACATTTCTGGTGGTATCCAAGAAATATTCTTTCCACTCTCCCCAGTATCTGTATTTATTATTTATAGTGATCTGAACTGCACACTATTATCTGAGGACAAACTAAACAAGGTTAATAAAGGCTTCACACAACTCTCCTCCCTTTTAAATTCTGTCCCTCTAGAATAAAGGCCAATACTATTTTTTTGACCTTTCAAACCTGTGGGAAAACTTGTAGTGCTTGGTCTACTTGTGCTCCTCGATCCTTTTTGTTTCTCCACTTCATCGCAGACTTCTACCTTCCAAGTAACAAATATCTTCCCTATTCTTGCTATCAAAATGTATCGTCTCAAATTTGTGCTTTGAACTTCATTGCCATTTACTTATTCTGAAAGCTTTGAATGTCCTGTGGTAATCTGCAATTTTCCTCAGTATTGACCATTCCCCCAATTTAGTGTTATCACCAAATATTAAGAAATTGATTTTTTTAATTCCAGAATCCAGACTGTAAGCTGTATACAGCAGAAGTCCCAGCATGACTTCCCAACTTCTGTCTCTGTGAATAAATACTCTTTATTCCCATTGTCTGCTTTCTGTAATTAAGTCATCCAGCAATCCATTCTACTGTTTATCACTGGAATCCATATTTTCTGTCTTATTCATAAGTCTCTTATGGTGGATATTGTCAAACACGTACGTATTAAAAATCCAGATAAATTACATCTACTGCATTACCACTGTTGGCTCTATTTCTACGTCCTTCAAATATTTATGAGGTTGATCGAGCAGGATTTTCTTCAAGCTGACTATTATTCTATTTATCATTTCTAAATGTTCTTCTGCTTTCTTCTTAAGTTGGGATTCCATGATTTTTCTGACTATTATTGATAAGCTGACTGCTCTATAATTCCCTTGATGTACTTCGACCCTGACCCCTCCCCACCACCACCACCACCAGCAACCCATCCTCATTTCTTAACATCCAGCTTTGAAAGGGCCCCAGGTGGACACAGGAAGCACTTCACTGATCCCCGCAAGGCCTCACTGGTAAAGTGCTGCCACCTCTGGGAATCACTGGTCCAACACTGTCCAAAGTGGAGGACCACCATCTGGGAAGACGATGAGCCCACCTTGAAATTTGCCATCAAGAAAAAGGGGAAACCAGGTGAAAACAGTGAAAGGGAAATGCTGGCACACCAATGCCCCACCCACCCTTTCCCGTGACCACCGTCTGCCCCAGGTGTAACAGACCTTGTGGGCCACGTCAGCCTGTACAGACTCACCCTAAGAGTGGAAGAGTCATCCACATTCTGATTAATGAATGAAATCTTTCTCAACTATAGGAATTAAATTATCTATCCACCAGTCTTTTAGGCACTGCAGACTTTTCTTACAAACTATTAAGTATAATTTCTTTAAGGAAGGAAATTGCCATCCTAACCTGGTTTGGCTGACATGTGACTCTAAACTCACAGCAATGTGGTTGATTCTTAATTGCTCTCTGAGCAATTAGGGCTGGGTAATAAATGCTGGCCTAGCCAGAAAAGCCCAAATGCCATTAATGAATTTTAAAAAAAGTAGTAATGCATCTGCAAAATCTTATCGCGATTCCTTTAAAATACCAGGATGCAATCTATTCAGACTTGGAGCTTTGCCCTTTGAGTTTGTTTAATTTATTCAATACATCCTCTCTATTATTGTAATGCATTTATCGTCACATCATTAAATGTCAAATCTACCTGTTCTACCTCCCTGGCAAATACTAAAGTGAAATAATTGTTTAATATATCTGTTTTCCCTCTGTTTTTACCTACTAGTACTGTGTCTGTCCTTTAATGGTCCTATTCCCATCAGAGGCTTCAATTTTTTATTGATGTGCCTTAAAATGTCTTACTGTTCTGAATTATATTCCTGGATAATTTAATTTCATAGTTCTTTACCTTCTTAATTGTTTTTTGGCTTACCTTCTTGTCTCTTCATTTTCTGTCTTTACCATGCACTCCTCTTCTGTCTTAGCACTTAGTGTATGCCTCTTTCCTAACCCTCAGCTGTTCAGCATTATTCTTGACACTGGTGTACTTGGTCTGGACAAGGCACAATGTCTGTCACAGCAGGATGGATTGACTGCAAGCTGAGGAAAAATATCCCAGTTGCATCAGTGTGAATTGTTCTGTTTCTCACATTCTCCAGCCTTGCAGACTCCCTTTGTGAGATGTGCCAATTAATGCCAAAGTTGTAAGAAGCCTTGCCTTGTAAATTCATGACCACCAGAGGCTGGTTTAGTTTGTTCGATTCTCGATTTAGAGCTCTTTAATGATTCTATCTATTTTTCTTTGAAAACCACATAATTAAGTAGTGCCTTTTCACTCTGAGCTGGGAACTTGTCAGTGTGTAGCACAGTATGTCGTTAGACTACTCCTGCATTACTGCAATTCAGAGTGGAATCCAATTCAGACTCTTGTTACATTTGAAGTCACCTATCCATTACTGATTAACAAAACAAAGCTGAAAAGATGAGGATCTGTATTTGCCCAGTAACCATGAGTCGATAGCATGAAACTACAATTATTTGGCACTAAGTTAGAAGTCTCATTTAGAGAAGTCAGAAGGATAGTTGATGTAGAAAACTGAAAAAGGAAATCTCCTAGTTTGTTAGGAGATGCCTTTCTGATTTGATACATGCCATACTTGATGTAAGTTCTTGTTGATGATATTTGAATGCCATAATTGTGAAAAGGCTTCTGTTCCAATACAAATCACTTTGTTCTTAGTATGTGTACAGCTAACACAAAAGTATTAAAGATACAGTGATGCTTTTCAAATTAGTCAGGACTGTATTGGAAATTTCCTAAGATTAAGAGGGAGTTCTTTTCTCACAGGATCTCCATGCTGCCACTGTAAATCCAGACCCAAGTCTGAAAGAGTTTGAGGGAGCAACTCTTCGCTATGCTTCTCTAAAACTGAGGTAAGGGATGATCCTTTAAAAGTATTAATCCGATGAAATTGACAGTATAATAGTATCTTTTTGCATTGTTTTCTGTTTAAGTGTCAATACTTTTAATTGCCTCCATAGAACAGTACCACAGGCTGAGGAGGATGGTTCCTGTACTATCAACAGTGACCCAGAGGCTAAGGTCAGTAGTGTTGGTTACACATTATGATGTCAGACTTTGTGCATGTGATTGAATTACATTTCAATATTTAAAAATAAGTTGTAACCACAATGATTGCAAAATATTTTACTGTTTGATCTTTTTAGAAAAAGAACAACTGTGTTGTGTATTTGAAACTGTGTCATTGTACTGTTTAGGAATTTCTGTTATTTTCTGCCAATGTGTGCACCCCCATGTAGATTTCTTTATCTGCTAATGCATGAATATACTGCAGCATGGGAATACCATCTCTAGTTTCTTGCAGCATATCTCAAAGGTTAGTGATGCAAAACTACAGTTTTGTAAACTCCTTTTGAATTTGGTCATTTTAATGCAAGCTCAGATTCACACACACATTCCTCTTTGTATCTTCCTGTCCAGAGCTGCACTCCTTCTCTTAGATCCTGACAGACTTAACTTGTCTTATGTTTTTTTTCGGGATGTTATAGAGCCTTTGCCTTTCAAAGACCAGATCCATGGCAATGTAAATTACATGGTTCTTGATTAATTGATTTATTGTTGTCACATGTACTGAGATACAGTGAAGAGTGTTTTGCGTGCTATACAGGCAGATCATAACATAAAGTGCATCAGGGTAGCGGAATAGAGTGCAGAATACAGTGTTATAGCCGCAGAGAAAGTGCAGAGAGAGAGAGAGAGAGAGATCAGCATTAACACTTGAGAGATGTGTTCAAAAGTCTTAATAACATTGGGGTAGAAGTTGCTCTTGAATCTGTTAGTATGTGTATTCAAACATTTGTATCTTCTGCTTGGTGGAAGAGAGTATAACTGAGATGGGGAGGGTTTTTTTATTGCTTTCCCAAGGCAGTGGGAAGTATAGATACAATCAGTAGATGGAAGGCAGGTTTGCATGATAGACTGGGCTGTGTTCACAACTCTCTGTAGTTTCTTGCGGTCTTAGGAAGAGCAGTTGCCATTACCACGGCATGATACATCCAGCCAGGATGCTTTCTATGGTGCATCAATATGGTGTAAGAGTCTTTGAGGACATACTGAATTTCCTTAGCCTCCTTTGGAAGTAGAAACGGTGTTGTACTCTCTTGTCCATGATGTTGGTGTGGGTGGAGCAGGACAGAGTGTTGGTGATCATCGTTCACAGGAACTTGATGCCCTCGAGCATCACCACCTCAGACCATTGATGCAGACAGTGGCATGCCCTTCACTCCCCTTCTTGAAGTCAATGAGCAGCTCCTACATTTTGCTGACTTTGATGCAGAGATTGGTGTCTTTATACCATGCTGCTAAGCACTCCATCTCTTTCCTGCAATTAGTTTTGTTGTTTGAGATCCAACCTACAATGGTGCTGTCATCAGCAGGAGAGAGTGAGGACTGCAGATGCTGGAGATCAGAGCTGAAAATGTGTGGCTGGAAAAGCGCAGCAGGTCAGGCAGCATCCAAGGAGCAGGAGAATCGACGTTTCGGGCATGAGCCCTTCTTCAGGAATCCTGAAGAAGGGCTCTTGCCCGAAACGTCGATTCTCCTGCTCCTTGGATGCTGCCTGACCTGCTGTGCTTTTCTAGCAACACATTTTCAGCTGCTGTCATCAGCAAACTTGTACATGGATTTGGGGCGGAATTTAGGTGTGTGTGTGTGTGTGTGTGTGTGCGCGCGCGCGCGCGCGCGCGCGCGCATAAGGAGTATAATAGGGGGCTGAGTACACAGCCTTGTGGAGCGCTGGTGTTGAGGATTATGGTGGAGGAGGTGTTGTCGCCTGTTCTTACTGATTGCTGTCCATGGATCAGGAAATCGAGGATTCAGTTACTGAGTGGGGGAAGCGAAGACGTGGATATTGGAATTTAGAGATGAGTTTGTTTGGAATTAAAGTATCAAAGGCAATTCTTCTTTCCAAATAGAATTGCTGATCAGCTATATTGGAGACTCCAATGCTGTTCTTATCTTATACTTTAAATTGTCCATTTAATTTCAACTGTTTACAACTCAGTATTGTCAACACTTCTCCCTGGAATGTTGGCGTCTCTTAATCTCAATGGTTAATCGACAGGCTGCTGCCATTATCTACAAGTGTAAACACTTCTCACCATTTTTCCGGTAAAACTGTCTGATCCCATTTTTTTAAATCTGTGACACGCCAAACCCTCAGGTTTCAGAACAGGTCACATGACCCCATTTCAGTTTTACCTCAGATTCAAGACAGCTCAAAGCATATAATTGTGATAAAAATGGAAAGTGCTGGAGAAACACAGGTCCATCTTCATCTGTGGAGAAGATGAGACCGCTGAAGCCAAACGCCAGCTCGCGGACGCCTCCTCTTATCGCCCCCTTGACCACGACCCCACCTCCCACCGCCAAGCCATCATCTCACAGAGCATCCAGGACCTCATCACCTCAGGGGATCTCCCATCCACCGCCTCCAACCTCATAGTCCCACAACCCCGCACCGCCCGTTTCTACCTCCTGCCCAAAATCCACAAACCTGCCTGCCCCGGCCGACCCATTGTCTCAGCCTGCTCCTGCCCCACCGAACTCATCTCCCAATACCTCGACACGGTCCTGTCCCCTTTAGTCCAAGAACTCCCCACCTACGTTCGGGACACCACCCACGCCCTCCACCTCCTCCAGGATTTTCGCTTCCCCGGTCCCCAACGCCTTATTTTCACTATGGACATCCAGTCCCTGTACACCTCCATCCCCCATCACGAAGGACTCAAAGCCCTCCGCTTCTTCCTTTCCCGCCGCACCAACCAGTACCCTTCCACTGACACCCTCCTTCGACTGACTGAACTGGTCCTCACCCTGAATAACTTCTCTTTTCAATCCTCCCACTTCCTCCAAACTAAAGGAGTTGCCATGGGCACCCGCATGGGCCCCAGCTATGCCTGCCTCTTTGTAGGATATGTGGAACAGTCCATCTTCCGCAACTACACTGGCACCACCCCCCACCTTTTCCTCCGCTACATCGATGACTGTATCGGCGCTGCCTCGTGCTCCCACGAGGAGGTTGAACAGTTCATCAACTTTACTAACACCTTCCATCCCGACCTGAAATTCACCTGGACTGTCTCAGACTCCTCCCTCCCCTTCCTAGACCTTTCCATTTCTATCTCGGGCGACCGACTCAACACAGACATCTATTATAAACCGACTGACTCCCACAGCTACCTGGACTACACCTCCTCCCACCCTGCCCCCTGTAAAAACTCCATCCCATATTCCCAATTCCTTCGTCTCCGCCGCATCTGCTCCCAGGAGGACCAATTCCAACACCGCACAACCCAGATGGCCTCCTTCTTCAAGGACCGCAGATTCCCCCCAGACGTGATCGACGATGCCCTCCACCGCATCTCCTCCACTTCCCGCTCCTCCGCCCTTGAGCCCCGCTCCTCCAACCGCCACCAAGACAGAACCCCACTGGTTCTCACCTACCACCCCACCAACCTGCGCATACAACGTATTATCCGCCGCCATTTCCGCCACCTCCAAACGGACCCCACCACCAAGGATATATTTCCCTCCCCTCCCCTATCAGCGTTCCGCAAGGACCACTCCCTTCGTGACTCCCTTGTCAGATCCACACCCCCCACCAACCCAACCTCCACCCCCGGCACCTTCCCCTGCAACCGCAGGAAATGTAAAACTTGCGCCCACACCTCCACACTCACTTCCCTCCAAGGCCCCAAGGGATCCTTCCATATCCGCCACAAGTTCACCTGTACCTCCACACACATCATCTATTGCATCCGCTGCACCCGATGTGGCCTCCTCTATATTGGTGAGACAGGCCGCTTACTTGCGGAACGCTTCAGAGAACACCTCTGGGCCGCCCGAACCAACCAACCCAATCACCCCGTGGCTCAACACTTTAACTCCCCCTCCCACTCCACCGAGGACATGCAGGTCCTTGGACTCCTCCACCGGCAGAACACAACTACACGACGGCTGGAGGAGGAGCGCCTCATCTTCCGCCTGGGAACCCTCCAACCACAAGGTATGAATTCAGATTTCTCCAGCTTCCTCATTTCCCCTCCCCCCACCTTGTCTCAGTCGGTTCCCTCAACTCAGCACCGCCCTCCTAACCTGCAATCCTCTTCCTGACCTCTCCGCCCCCACCCCACTCCGGCCTATCACCCTCACCTTGACCTCCTTCCACCTATCCCACCTCCATCGCCCCTCCCCCTAGTCCTCCTCCCTACCTTTTATCTCAGCCGGCTTGGCTCTCTCTCTCTTATTCCTGATGAAGGGCTTATGCTCGAAACGTCGAATTCTCTATTCCTGAGATGCTGCCTAACCTGCTGTGCTTTGACCAGCAACACATTTGCAGCTGTGATCTCCAGCATCTGCAGACCTCATTTTTTACTCATCTGTGGAGAGGAAACATGGCTCAGTGTTTCAAGTCCAGCATGTCTCTTCGCAACTGAAGGGGTCTGGATAATTGCTGGGTTTTATGCTGTGAAAATAGGGGAGGACAAACAAGTGGAACAGATGGGAAAAGTACTCCGAGAAAAGGGCAAAGGGAATGCTAATGGTAGTAAAGAAATATGCAGTATTATTAGCAACAAATTCACATTAACAGTGCAGAATGCTTACATTTTTTTCATGATTATCAAGGATGAAAAGTCATGCTCACACAGCTGGCATAGCATGAGCATCTTGTTATATAATATTTTGGACTACACATGGAACACAGTCGATCTGATGCTAGATAACGAAAGAACTATGGATGCTGTAAATCAGAAACAAAAACAGGGATTGCTGGTCTGGCAGTATCCGTGGAGAGCAATTAGAATTAACATTTCAGGTTCTGAGGAAAGGTCACTTGACCCAAAACATTAACTCTGATTTCTTTCCACAGATGCTCTCAGACATGACAGTGGAAAGCCTGATTCAGAAGTTGGGCTTAGCATGACTTCCCAGTCCACCTCAGCTCTGCAATTTGGTGAAATTTGCAGTTCAGGGATGTACTCAGGCTTTCTAGGATTCCTACTATATAACAATTCTGATGAGTCTCCAAGGTGCAATATTATTTCCAATGAGAACCAAGCACCCACTGTGCTGTTTGGAATTCTAGCTTATTAACCAAGCAATATTGAGGGATAGCAATATAATTTCAAATGAGGATGCTGTATCATTTGGCAGGGAACTTGCAGCTGATATTCCCTTGTGTCAGCTGCATTGTCCTTCTAAGTGATAGAGGTCGTAAGCTCAATGAGTTTTGAACTTGTCAGAGCACCTTGGCAAGTTGCTGCAGTTATATATGGAACATAGTGTTGGCATTGTGCATTGGTGATGGATGGAACAAATGTTTAATTGAGGCAGGGGAGTGAGTCAGAAATGATATTTCAGATCAAATGCAGACAAGGATAGGATTCAGAACCAGCAAATAGAGTTCCACAGTTCAAAGCAAGACCTCTGCTTTATGCTCCTTGCCCTTCAATTGAACATTCAATGATTTGTCTGGCTAACTGAAACTCATGTGAACTGCCAGGTACCAAAGAGAAGTGACAATGCCTTAGATGTTGACGACAGAATAGCGCAGTGAACCCACCATATAAATGTAAGATGTCTACTTTCTTTGTAAACACAAATCACAAGATTTCCACTGATTTTGCCAAAAGACATTGGTTTTGGCCACAAATTTTGTTCCCTAAACACTAATCTGAGGCTGAATCGAGCCTACGGAGACAGTGAGAATTGCAGATGCTGGAGAGTCAGCGTGGATAAAGAGTGGAGCTGGAAGAAACAAGTGGGTCATCAGAGGAGGAGGGGCATCAATGTTTCCGATTGGAATCTTTCATCACAGGATTCCGATATGTAACATCGACTCCCCTTCTTGTCTGATGCTGCTTAACCTGCTGTGCTTTTTCTAGCTCCACTGTTTGGTAAAAACAATGACTGCAGATGCTGGAAACCAGATTCTGGATTAGTGGTACTGGAAGAGCACAGCAGTTCAGGCAGCATCCAAAGTGCAGCGAAATCGACATTTCGGGCAAAAGTCCTTGTTTATCTACTCTGAACCAAACTATTCAAAACTTTGGTGTTGAATTTGACTTTCGAGGTGAACTTCCAACCACACATTTGCTCTGTGTAAAGCTAAAAGAAAGGGCTGTAAAAATGCCAAAAAAGCACTATCCTGCTGAATAGGAAAGATACCAAGACTGGCAAAGGGCCACAAAAAAAAGCATGATGAAAGGAAACTTGCAAAGGATATCAAAATCAATAAGAAGAAGTTTCATAGTTACATAAAGGGAAAGTAGGTGGTCAGGTGCAATGTTAGCCTGTGAAAGATGGAAAGTGGGGATATTGTCAATAACCATGGGGAAGTGGCAGCCATGTTGAATAATTACTTTGCTTTAATATTAACAGCAAAAAAAGGAGAATAGATGGCTGGATGTACTGAGGAAATTAAGTGTGGATTGAGGACAGAGACTAAACAAAATTAACCTTCATAAAATATCAATAATGAGGAAATTGATGGAATTAAAGAGTGGCAAAATCCCAGAACCTGACAATTTCCATCCAAGGGCATTAGAGGAAGTTGGAAAAACATTGTAGATATCCTAACTATAATCATTCAGACTTCCCTGTAATTTCACTCATACCAAACCTGTAGCTGAATGATTCCTGAACTTCACTGGTTTCTAATTCAACAATGCCTCAATTATAAAATTCTCAAACTTGTTTACCAATCCCTCTGAGACTTCTCCCCTCTATGAGACCTCCTCATCTATGAGACTCACTCAGAACTCTGTACTCCTCCAACCTGCCTCTTTTTCATCCCCTTTTGAAACACGCCTTCTGATTCAACTGTCTAGGCTGTAATCTCTGAATTCCCTCCCTAAATCATATGCTTCTTTATCTATCTCTCTTGAAAATACTCTATACAATCTACTGGTCATGCTTGATTTTCTATCCTCATGTCATTTTGGGTTTCATGTCCAATTTTTGATTTGTAACACTTGTCAGAAGCACCTTGGAATGCTTTGCTCTGTTTGAGGTGCCATACAAATGCAAGCTGTTATGTTTTATGCATCTTCTTAAGTATGTCTTTAAGTGAGACTCTGATATGCCTAATTTACTGCATTATTTACATTTTGAGGTTACAAACTTTAATTGGGATTGCCACAGTAGGAGCTGTAGATTTCTAAAGAACCTGGCTAAAGCCCACACTGAACATAAACATGAACAGATGACTTAAGTAACACTGTAGCATTCACCATGGGTGGCCTGGAATTGGTCAGTCATTTCTGGTGAAAATCCTTGTCTGGATTAATTCAATTCTAAATGCTTAGTCAACAGAGAGAGTCCGAACACATGGCATTTTGTGATTACATTCCAAACTGTCACCAGAGACAAAGAACAGAACAAAATGTAGAACATGACTTCTTGTTCTGCTTCTTCCTCTTGACGCTAACATTCCTGGTTGTGTTTAAGCTGTAGCTATCAGCCCGAGAGTGACAGCTGTAGTATTGGTTTTCGCTCAGCAATGCATTTAAAAAAAATTCATTTGAGGCATATGGGAGTCACCAGCAATTTCCTATTTTTATTTAAAATCCCTAATCGCCTTTAAGCAAGTAGTGAGACACCGTCTTTAACTGTGCAATCTGAGAGATGGAGCTATTCTCTATGTTATTATCCAGCTATGACTGGAATATTATGAGACAAGAATATGCCCAATACATCTTTGTTTAAAGATATGAACAGAGGTCATCTTGGAGCCATTAAATTTCCACTCTGCTTCCTCTTGCCATGCTGGGCAAGCAGTTGGTACTGTTGATGTCCATACCCACTGTCCACAGGCAGTGCCACTGGTGCTTGTATCCCTAAGCCCTCCTTGTAGCAAACATTCAGTTTCCTGTATAGTTCTTGATTTTTAAAAAAATTCATTCACGGAATGAGGACATCGCTACCTCATTTATTGCCCATCCTTAATTGTTAAGAGTCAACCACATTACTGTGGGTCTGGAGTCACATGTAGACCAGCCCAGGTAAGGATGGCTGTTTCCTTCCCTAAAGGACATTAGTGAATGAGATGGGTTTTTCCTGACAATCGATAATGGATTCATGGTCATCATTAGACTCTTAATTTACTGAATTCAAATTCTATCACCTGCCATGGTGGGATTTGAACCCAGTTCCCCAGAACAGGTCTCTGGATTAACAGTCCAGCGATAATGCCACGAGGCCATCACTTGCACCTAACTTGATTTTGTTTGCTGTCCTTCTGGACTAACACTGACCTCTCACTGACTCCCTGTCAATCCCTGGCCTCGTTCCACGCTCACGAGGAATGGTAAACAATGAAGGACCTAGGAGCAGGCTGGTCAAGTGTTGGGGGAGGAGTACACTGGGAGAACTGCAACAACAGAAATTAAATTGATTTTTAAAAAAGCCTTTGTATTTATCAGATAGTTTGGTATCACTAGCAGTGGTGTTGCAGGCATTGTGACTGCACGGGCAGTGAATGTGCTTTCTGCAGATTCAGTGATAAGCACAGCTTATCATTTATATGTTTAGAAATTTTCTATCTTCTCCAAGCATTCAAATCCACTCCATTAAAGCTCAAAGTAAAGCATTTATAAAAATATTCTAATGCCATCCTGGAATACTACTCAGTGCAATGTCATGCCTCAGGAATCTGAATTGAATTGATTTGCTTTGCTCAGTGCCATATTACAATTCTTATCCCAGTCTGTCCCAGTGGAGCTTGAGGAACTGCGCCTCATCTTTCCATAGTACACCTTTTAGGCATCTGTCCTTAATGTTAACTTCTGACAATGTAATACCTTGGCCACATCTCACATTGCTCTTGGCAGTGGGTGCACTGATATCTTGGGATGTTGGTGGAAGTAGGATCATTTTTGACATTGGGGTCTCCTGGCTGGTAAGGTAGCCTACACATGCCTGGTGTTGACTTACCATTTACTTCCATCTGACTTTGTGGCAACTGTTACCTGCTCCCCTGGCCAGGTTTTCACATTCCTTTCTGTAGCTGGCCCACTTTAATTATTCACTCACTCCCTCAATGCAGTTGCCATGCAACTCTGACCCACATTATAGGCAACATTTAATTGCCAGTTCTTTCTCAGGTATGTCTTTTATTCTCTCTCGCTCACCATGTGCTATTCTCATTTCTGATGTGGAGGTGCCGGCTGGTGTTCGACAGGGTTGGACAAAGTCAGAAGTCACATGACACCAGGCTATCGTCCGACAGGTTTATTTGAAATCACAGGCTTTCGGAGCGTAACCCCTGGTCAGGGGAAGAGAGAGAGAAGCACAGCGATATAGAATTTATGGGCGGAGACATCAAAAGATCATACAATGGTGTGAGTGGAGTGTTGAATAAGAAGTCTCTGGAGGAGACCAGTTGTGTCAGACTATATGAGTAAAGTGTCAACAGCTGAATAACAACTGAAAGGATGACCTATAATCCAATTAACTGAGGCAGAGAGATAATTACAAAAAAATTATAAATAAGGTGGTGCTGGAGACAAACCAATTGATTGGAGTAACATGATAGCCATAAGAGTCACATGCTGAGGATCTAAGAAAAGTAATAAGTAATCCAAAACTCCAAAAGCTAATTAAGAGTAGAGCGATCATAATAATTTATCTAAATGATGGTGTCAAAACAGGTCAATAGGGAAGATTTTACAGATACAGAAGTGTGGAGGAGTCACATGTGACATGACGTGAGCCCAAGATCAAGTTCGAAACTGCCTTCATTGGTATGGAACTTGGCTATCAGTTTCTGCTCAGTGATTCTGTATTGTTGTGCATTTTAAAAGCGTAAGATCAGAGGCTTAATGTGCTTGACCGCTGAAATATTCCTCAACAGGGAGGGAACATTCTTGTCTGGCGATTGTTGCTCGGTGTCCATTCATCTGTTGTCTTAGCATTTACATGGTCTCTCCAATATACCATGCCTCGGGTATCCTTGCCTGAGGTAGACAACATTGGCCTAGTCACACGAATATCTGCCATGTACGTGGAGGGTGGTATTCCCACGTGTGACAGTAGTATCCATGTCGATGACCTGGCATGTTTTGCAGAGGTTACTCACACTGTCTGACACTTTTGATCACCTGCAGAGACTTATTGTTCAACACTGCACTCACACCATTTGTCTGATCTGTTGATCTCTCTCTGCCCTTGATCTCTTTGCCAATAAACTCTGTGTCTGTGTGCTTCTCTCTTTCACCCGATGAAAGAGTTACACTTGGTAAGCTTGTGATTTCAAGTAAATCTGTTGGAGTATAACCTGGTGTTGTGAGACTTCTGATTTTCTAATTTCTGACAGTTAACCATTTCACTTAATTATCTGATGACTAATTTTTCTTTGTGTAGTCTTCCTTCCCCAGAATCTCAGGCTGCCCCTTGTCAGCTGTTCACCGGTAATTTCTGTTGAAGTTCTGAAAGTCAACCTTGCTCATTGTCTTTTTTTAAAAAAAATGCTGTCTTGCTGAGTGTTCCAAACAATTTCTGTCTTTGTTTCTGGACCACCTTTTTACTCTGGAGTGGTGCATGTGAATCTATGCAATAAATTAGTGAAAATATTCTAACTTATGGCACTAACTTATGCTGGTTGGACGGCTAGGTTTAAGGGTTTGCGTTTAACTGGTCTCAGCCAGAACACCTGCTATGGGCCTGAGATGATGGAGGCAGGTTGCTGAGATAAGTCAAAGGTTCCCCAAGACCTGACAGCGACTCAGTAATTCTGGCTGCATTGTGATGCTGCACGACCCATTGTAGCTCCTTTGTGGAACATGGCAACTTGCACAAGTTACTGGAGGGTTCCACCAGTGAATGTAAATGTACTACAGAAAGAAACGAAGGAAAGAAACATCCCTAATGGTTAGTACTATTTCAGCAAAGGGTACATTGAGGTTTCATTTGGAGGTTGGAAAAGTACAGCAAGAATTCTCTCCCCATTTTGATTAAAAGTCTGCTTGTTGCACAGCTCTCAAATTCAGAAAATTGGCTCCATCTGCTGGAGGTCTGCAGTATCTGCACCGCAGAGTTTTATTAAATATGGACAGCAGCAGCACATGGTTTCGTGGAGCAGGGCAAATAATAATGTCTACTATTAGATAGGCTTTCATTCGTATGTTTATATTTTTCTGATCTTTTGCATGCAAACCAATAATGCCACAACTAGGAATTAAAAAAGGAGTGGAAGGGCATTTATTTGTATATTATAATTTTTTTTGTATGTCTCTAACAGTTCACACCTGAGGAATGAATCTCCACACTTGCATTGTTACCTTTCAACCCCAGGGAGTTTGAGTGACGCTTATTGTATAATTAAAACTATACTTGGGTGTGCTTGAAATTGAAAGAGCCAGGACTGAGTTCTTTGTGAAGCATTTTGCTGACGCTGTTGTAATTTATTTAAATTGAATTGCCAATGGTGTGGGCAACAAAAGTAAAGAACAGTGAGGAATACTAAGGGGCACAAAATACTGGGAAAAGATAGAATAGAGAATGATATGTTATTAGATGGGGGCAGAGTAAGTCTAAATGTGAGTCTAAGTGTGAGTTAACGTGTATGAAAACTTGGTTAATATGTCATGATTTGGAGATGCCGGTGCTGGACTCGGGTGTAAAAAGTTAACAGTAAACTTTTGCTATAAATTCTGTGTCTTACAATCGTGTACTCCACAACCACCTGATGAAGGAGCAGTGCTCTGAAAGCTAGTGCTTCCAAGTAAACCTGTTGGACTATCATCTGGTGTTGTGTGATTTTTTTAACTTGGTTAATAAGATTGGTGAGTTACAGGTGCTGAGTGCCAAGTGGAAATATTGAGCAGCAAATTGCAGGGTTGGAGAAAGCTTGGTGACCAGCCAGATTCTGAACAAGCCAACCCTGTAAACAGAAAGTGGTGTGGGTGGATTTGATTAATGGATGTGCAACTTCCTGGGAGGAGGCCATCTGGAAGGGACCTGTACAAGAAGGATGGATTGCACCTAAATTGGAAGGGGACTAATATACTGGCAGGGAGATTTGCTAGAGCTGCTCAGGAGGATTTAAACAACTATGGTCGGGGGTGGGGGCGGTACCCAGGGAGATAGTGGGGAAGGAGATCAATCTGAGACGGGTACAGTTGAGAACATAAGCAAGTCAAACAGTCAGGGCAGGCAGGGACAAGGTAGGACTAATAAACTGCATTTATTTCAAATGCAAGAGGCCTAACAGGGAAGGCAGATGAACTCAGGGCATGGTTAGGAACATGGGACTGGGATATCATAGCAATTACAGAAACATTGCTCAGGGATGGACAGGACTGGCAGCTTAATGTTCCAGGATACAAATGCTACAGGAATGATAGAAAGGGAGGCAAGAGAGGAGGGGGTGTGGCATTTTTGATAAGGGGTAGCATTACAACTGTGCTGAGGGAGGATATTCCTGGAAGTACATCCAGAGTGGAACTGAGAAATAAGAAAGCGATGATCACCTTATTGGGATTGTATTATAGACCCCCAATGGTCAGAGGGAAATTGAGAAACAAACTTGCAAGGAGATCTCAGCTATCTGTAAGAATAATAGAGAAGTTATAGTAGGGAATTTTAACTGTACAAACATAGACTGGGACGGCCATAGTGTTAAAGGTTTAGATGGAGAGGAATTTCTTAAGCGCGTACAAGACAATTTTCTGATTCAGTATGTGGATGTACCTGCTAGAGAAGGTACAAACCTTGACCTACTCTTGGGAAATAAGGCAGGGCAGGTGACTGAGGTGTCAGTGGGGGAGCACTTTGGGGCCAGTGACCATAATTTTATTCGTTTTAAAATAGTGATGGAAAAGGATAGACCAGATCTAAAAGTTGAATTTCTAAATTGGAGGAAGTCCAATTTTGATGATATTAGGCAAGAACTTTCAAAAGCTGATTGGCGAAAGATATTTGCAGGTAAAGGGACAGCTGGAAAATGGGAAGCCTTCAGAAATGAGATAACAAGAATCCAGAGAAAGTATATTCCTATTAGGATGAAAGAAAAGGCTGGTAAGTATAGGGAATGCTGGATGACTAAAGAAATTGAGGGTTTGGTTAAGGAAAAGAAGGAAGCATATGTAAGGTATAGACAGGATAGATCGAGTGAATCATTAGAAGAGTATAAAGGAAGTAGGAGTATACTTAAGAGGTAAATCAGGAGGGCAAAAAGGGGACATGAGATAGCTTTGGCAAATAGAATTAAGGAGAATCCAAAGGGTTTTTTACAAATGCATTAAGGACAAAAGGGGTAACTAGGGAGAGAATAGGGCCCCTTAAAGATCAGCAAGGAGGCCTTTGTATGGAGCCGCTGAAAATGGGGGAGATACTAAATAAATATTTTGCATCAGTATTTACTATGGAAAAGGATATGGAAGATATAGACTATAGGGAAATAAATGGTGACATCTTGCAAAATGTCCAGATTACAGAGGAGGAAGTGCTGGATATCTTGAAACAGGAAAGGTAGATAAATCCCCAGGACCTAATCAGGTGTACCCGAGAACTCTGTGGGAAGCTAGAGAAGTGATTGCTGGGCCTCTTGCTGAGATATTTGTATCATCGATAGTCACAGGCGAGGTGCCAGAAGACTGGAGTTTGGCAAACGTTGTGGCACTGTTTAAGACGTGCGGTAAAAACAAGCCAGGGAACTATAGACCAGTGAGCCTGACCTTGGTGATGAGCATGTTGTTGGAGGGAATCCCGAGGGACAGGATATACATGTATTTGGAAAGGCAAGGACTGATTAGGGATAGTCAACATGGCTTTGTGCATGGGAAATCATGTCTCACAAACTTGATTGAGCTTTTTGAAGAAGTAACAAAGAAGATTGATGAGGGCAGAGTACTAAATGTGATCTTTATGGACTTCAGTAAGGCGTTCGACAAGGTTCCCCATTGGAAACTGATTAGCAAGGTTAGAATTTATGGAATACAGGGAGAACTAGCCATTTGGATACAGAACTGGCTCAAAGTTGGAAGACAGATGGTGGTGTTGGAGGGTTGTTTTTCAGACTGGTGGCCTGTGACCAGTGGAGTGCCACAAGGATCGGTGCTGGGCCCTCTACTTTATGTCATTTACATAAATGATTTGGCTACAAGCCATAAGAGGTATAGTTAGCAAGTTTGCAGATGATACCAAAATTGGAGGTGTAGTGGACAGCGAAGAAGGTTACCTCCGATTACAACATGATCTTGACCAGATGGGCCAATGGACTGAGAAGTGTCAGATGGAGTTTAATTCAGATAAATGCGAGGTGCTGAATTTTGGGAAGGCAAATCGTAGCAAGACTTATACACTTAATGGTACGGTCCTAGGGAGTGTTGCTGAACAAAGAGACCTTGGAGTGCAGGTTCATAGCTGCTTGAAAGTGGAGTCGCAGGTAGATAGGATAGTTAAGAAGGTGTTTGATATGCTTTCCTTTATTGGTCAGAGTATTGAGTACAGGGAGGTCATGTTGTGGCTGTACAGGACATTGTTTAGGCCACTGTTGGAATATTGTGTGCAATTCTGGTCTCCTTCCTATCGGAAAGATGTTGTGAAACTTGAAAGGGTTCAGAAAAGATTTACAAAGATGTTGTCAGGGTTGGAGGATCTGAGCTACAGGGAGAGGTTGAACAGGCTGGGGCTGTTTTCCCTGTAGTGTCGGAGGCTGAGGGGTGACCTTATAGAGGCTTACAAAATTGAGGGGCATGGATAGGGTAAATAGGCAAAGTCTTTTCCCTGGGGTCGGAGAGCCCAGAACTAGAGGGCATAGGTTTAGGGTGAGAGGGGAAAGATATAAAAGAGACCTAATGGGCATCTTTTTCACACAGAGGGTGGTGTGTGTGTGGAATGAGCTGCCAGAGGATGTGGTGGAGCTGGTACAATTGCAACGGCATGGAAGGGTTGGACCGAAGGGTCTGTTTCCATGCTGTACATCTCTATGAATCTCTATGAAGCTGCCAACTAATCTGATAGGTCTTACTAACATTCTAGAGTATTTTGATGAGGTAGCATTTGTGCTGTTTTCCATGACTCTGTCAATAGGGTTACTGGCTCCATCCCAATTAAACGTGTACTAGTCACAGATAAATTCCTATTTGTTTCTTGAGCTACTTTAAGCTGAGGAATAGGGAGTTTATTGTTATCTCTCTGGTAGGGATCTACTTTCAGTTGGTTTAATGGTCACCTCACTACAGCTGTAAATCCCAGCGTCAAAAATGAAACGACACCAGGTTATAGTCTAACAGGTTGCTTTGGAAACTTGAGGCTTTGGAGCTCTGCTCCTTCCTCAGGCAAAGTATGAGACAAGATAGCTATAGAAGCCCTGAGTAGGGCTGGTGGAATTTTGTGTGATGCTCCACCTAGTGGTGGATTGATTTCAAAAGCAACTTCTTGTGATTCATTTGCGAAGTTTCCTCGATCCCTCTGTACCACAGGGTCAGGAGTGCCCCTCAATTTAAATAATGTTCTGATTTCCAATTCTTTCCACTAAAGTGGACAACCTCACATTTTTACATATATTATTCTAGCTGCCAGATTTTTGCCCACTCATCCAACCTACCCATATTCTTGTAGATGTTTTGCGTCCTCTTCACAACTTGCTTTCCTACATAACTTAGCATCGTGAGCCTATTTTGAGACCATACAGTTAGTCCCTTCGTCCAAGTCATGAAAATATATTGTCATGAGTTTGGGCATGAGCTCTAACTCCCCTAGTACTCCACTCTGAAACTGAAACTTGCCAAACTGAGTTTTTTTTTAAACTTGTTCATTTGTGGGATGTGGACATTGCTGGCTGACCAGCATTTATTCCCCTCGAGAAGATGGTGGTGAGTTGCCTTATTGAACTGCTGCAGCCCATTGATCTACAATGCCATTTGGGAGAGAATTCCAGGATTTGACCCAGGGACAGTGAAGGAACAGCAGTATATTTCCAAGTCAGGATTGAGAGTGGCTTGGAGGGGAAATGGAAGGTGGTGGTGTTCTCATTTATCTGCTGCCCTTGTCCTTCTAGATAAATATAGTCATGGGTTGGGAAGGTGCTGTCTGAAAATTATTGGGAAATGTTTGCAATGCATCTTGTGAATAGTCCACACTGCTGCATTGTTGGTGGAGGGAGTGGATGTTTGTGATTGGGGTGCCAGTCAAGCAGGTTGTGTTGTCTTGGATGGTGTCAAGCTTCTTCAGTGTTGTTGGGGCTGCACTATCCAGGCAAGTGGGAAGTATTCCATCACACCCCCGACTAGTATCTTGTAGAAGGTGGATAGTCTTTGGGGAGTCAGAAAGTGAGATACTCACCGCAGTATTCCTAGCCTCTGATGTTCTCTTGCTGCCACTGTGTTTATGTGATGAGTCCAGTTGAATTTCTGGTCAATGATAACCCCACAGGATGTTGACAGTGGGGGATTCAATGATTGCAACACCATTGAATATCAAGGAGCAGTGGTTAGTTTGTCTCTTATTGATAATGGTCACAGTCTGGCATCTGTGTGGTGTGAATGTTACTTGTCACTTGTCAGTCCAACCTGGATATTGTCCAGATCTTCTTACAATTGAACATGGACTGGTTCAGTATCTGAGGAGTCACAATAGTGCTGAACATTGTGCAATAATCAGTGAGCATTTCCACTTCAGACCTTGTGATGAGGGAAGGTCATTGAAGCAGCTGAAGATGGTTGGGCCGAGGACACTACCCTTAGGTACTCCTGCAGCGATGTCCTGGAGCTGGGATTACTGGCCTTCAACAACCACAACCATCAGTGGGCGGCACGGTGGCACAGTGGTTAGCACTGTTGCCTCACAGCGCCTGAGACCCGGGTTCAATTCCTGACTCAGGCACTGACTGTGTGGATTTTGCACGTTCTCCCCGTGTCTGCGTGGGTTTCCTCCGGGTGCTCCGGTTTCCTCCCACAGTCCAAAGATGTGCGGGTCAGGTGAATTGGCCATGCTAAATTGCCCGTAGTGTTAGGTAGGGGTAAATGTAGGGGTATGGGTGGGTTGCGCTTCAGCGGGTCGGTGTGGACTTGTTGGGCCGAAGGGCCTGTTTCCACACTGTAAGTCTAATCTAATCTAATCTTCTTAAGTGCCAGGTATGACTCCAACCAGTGGAGAATTTTCCCAGATACCCACTGATTCCAGTTTTGCTCAGGCCTCTCGATGCCACATTCAATCAAATGCTGCCTTGATGTCAAGGCTGGTCACTCTCATCTCACCTCTGGAAATTGCCCACGTGGGTAATTTTTCACATTCTCGGGTAGATGCCAATGTTGTAACTGTACTGGAACAGCTTGGCCAGTGGGGCGACAAGTTCTGGAGCGCCAGTCCTCAGTATTATTGCCAAGCTGTTGTCAGGGCTGGTAGCTTTTTCAGTACACAGTGACCCCAGTGGTTTTTTGATATCGCATGGAGTGAATCGAGTTGGTTGAAAAGTGGTATTTGTAACGCTGGGGACCACTGGAGGAGGTAGGGATGGATCAAGCATTCGGCATTTCTGGCTGAAGATTGCTGTGAAAACCTCAGCCTTACCTTTTGCACTGATGTGCTGGGCTGTTCCATCATTGTGGAGCCTCCTCTTCCAGTGAGTTGTTTAATCGTCCACCACCATTAACAACTGAATGTGGCAGGACTGCAGAGCTTAAGTCTTATCCATTGGTTGTGGGATCACTTAGTTCTGTCTATCATTTGTTGCTTATGCTGTTTGGCATACAACTAATCCTGTTTGGTGGCTTCATCAGGTTGACGGCTCGTCTTCAGGTATGCCTGGTATTGCTCCTGCACTCTCCACCGAACCAGAATTTATCCCCTGGCTTGATGGTAATGGTTCAGTGGGGGCTATACCGGGCCGTGAGGTTACAATTGTGCTGAAATATGCCATTTATCCCAACTTTCTGCTTCCTGTTGCCAACCAATCTGTTATCCATACCAATATACAGCCTGTTACAAAGGAACCTGGATTATCCAAATACCAATTATCCGAAAATCAGATTATCCAAAAGAGATCTCCAGGTCCCAATGGAAACATTCTATCAAAGACATGTTTCCAACAATGATCATGTATTTTGTTTGCAGTGATTGAACAGGCGCCATCTCCAAATGACTGTCTGCCCACCCTCTCACTCTCTCCCCACACTTTCCCTGGAGTTTTACAGAGGGGTGTACCCTAAACCTCCCTTCTCCACATAATCTGTGCAACACTCTTGTTGATGGTGTACAGTCCAGCTTCCCCAGAGACGGATTGGGTGACAGGCATGGGGTTGTGGGTGGGGGGGTGCTAGGGGAGGTGTTGCTTAGGGTTGGGGGGCCGGTCTTGGATGGGGGTGGGGGTTTGGTCTTAGATGGTGCTGGGGGACAGAGGGGGCAGTTGTTGAACATGGTTGGGAGCAGGGGGTGATGTTGGGGGGCCTCGCGTGCTGTGTGCTGCTGCAGTCTTCTGAACAAAGAGCATGCTTTAAAAACTCCAAGCCCCAGAGGAAAGGCATTCAATCAATTACGAATAATTCATTATCTGAATGAAATAGTGCCCGCCAATCTCGTTCGGATAATCAAGGTTCCCCTGTATAGTTGGCGCCGACTTGCAGAGCTGTCCAGGGAACATTTCTGGTCCACACACACCAAACTATCATACCACCCTGTGGCCAACCACTTCAAATACCCCTTCCACTCCCCCAGGGACATGCAAATCCTGAGCGGCCTCCACCACCAAATCAAAGCCACCCGCCAACTGGAAGAAGAACACCTCATCTTCTGCCTTGAGACCCTACAACTAAACAGAATCAGCATTGTCTTCACCAGTTTCCAAATCTCCCCTCGCCCCACCTCATCTCAGATCCAACCCTCCAACCGCCCTCTTGACCTGAACTACTTGTCCATCTTCCTTCCCCCATCCACTCCACCTCCCCACCAACCTATCACAATCACCTCCTACCTGCAGCCCCCTTCCCCTCCACATTCCTGATGAAGGACTTATGCCTGAAACATTGACTTTCCTGCTCCTCGGATGCTGTCTGACCTGCGCCACACTTTTCAACTCCCTCTTTCTACCTGTCTCACGTTCTGTCTTTCCTGTGGTATTTTACTAACCTACGCTGCCTTGCATAAATTAAGTCAGATCTCGACACACAGCAGTTTCAACTGTGCCAGAGAACAGACTCTGACCTACAGTGTGCATTGATTAGCATGGATTAAATGTACTCTCTTTACTGACAACCTTTGGATGACAAATGATAATATGGTGTTCCTACATACTTATGGCACAATGATGGTGAAGTTGATGATCACAAAAAGGATGCGGCTCAAGGTTTCTGATATTTTGAAATATTTTATGACATAATCTGTTTTGAATAGAGTTTTATTATTTTAGGCATACTTATTGTCCAGAATTATTACTGATATTTTTTCAGACGGCTGTTGCTCATAATGTAGTGTAAGTACTGTGGCAAATGTAGGTTATGAAATGTAATCACTTAAAGTAATAACGTTTCACAGCACAGACCAAAGCTATTTGACTTGTCCTGCTCTTGTCGGCTTTTGAAAGAGCAGTCCCATTTAGTCCTATTTATTCTCATAACTTCGCCGATCTGCCCTCTATATATAAATGCCAATTTGCCTTTTGAAATGGAATCTTAATAAACCATTTCTTCCGGCAGTTCTTAGCAATTTTGTCTAAAGAAGAGATGGGTATTTAGAAATCTGTCAGCAACATAAAGGGATATGGGAAAAAGACCTGGAAGTGGATGATCAGCCATGACCATAATGTACAGCTGAGTAGGCTCAGTGGGCTGAGTAGCTGACTCCTGCTCCTGTGTCCCTATATGAATATCATTTTGGGCAGTAGTTTAGATGCTTTTCAAAGATGAAGGATCTGTCGATTTTTGTTTTCTCCTCCTTTCCCACCCATGACTAGAATTACTTGAACAGAAGCAATGCACCTTCATCTGTAAGACCATAAAATATAGGAGCAGTATTAAGCCATCCAGCCTACTGAGTTTGCTCCATCATTATGGCTGATGTATTTTCAATCCCATTCCCCTCCCTTCTCTCCATAACCCTTGATCCCCTTAATAATCCAGAAGCTATCTGTCTCTGTGTTAAACACATTCAATGACTTGGCCTTCACAGCCTTCTGCAGCATTGAGTTCCATAGTTCAAACACCCTCTGTCTGATAAAATTCCTCCTTTTACAGTTCTAAAAAGTCATCCTTTCGCTCCGAGTCTGTGCCTTTGGGTAGTAGTCTGTTCGACTAATGGGAACAGTTTCTCCATGTCCACTCTACCCAGTCCTCTCAGTGTTATGTAAGTTTCAACCAAATCCCCCTTCATCCTTCTCATTCCGTTGAGTGTAGATCCATAGTCATCAACTGCTCTTCACATGACACACCCTTCATTCCTAGGATCATTCTTGTTAACCTCCTCTGGACCCTGTCCGATGCCAGCACACCCTTCCTTCGTCCGGGCCCAAACCTACTCAGAATATTTGAAACATGGTCTGACCAGAGCCTTATACAGCCTCAGCAGTACATCTCAGCTCTTGTATTCTAGCTCTCTTTGAATGAATGCTAACATTGCATTTGCCTTCCTAACCACCAACCGAACATATAAGTTAGCCTTAAGAAAATCATGAACTAGGACTCCCAAGTCCCTTTGTGCTTCAGATTTCTGAAACCTTTCCCCATTCAGAAGATATATAGACTCTTGCAGAACTCCCGAAAAGGATCCCTTTATTCTTATTCCGAGCTTTCTGTCAGTCAGCCAATCCTCTAGTTATTGCCAGTACCTTGCCCATAATACCCAAGGCCTCTTGTCTTATTTAGCAGCCTCCTGTGCAGCACCTTCTCAAAAGCTTTCTGGAAAATCAAATAGATCATGCCAACTGTTTATCCTTTGGCTAGCTTGCTCATTACTTCCTCAAAGAATTCTGATAGATTTGTCAGGCATGACCACCTTGATGAAGCCATGCTGACTCAGCCCTGTTTTACTATGCACTTCCAAATACTCTGCAATCTCATCCGTAATAATGGATTCCCAATGACGGAGGTCAGGCTAATCGTCCTCTGTCTTCCTGTCTCCCGTCTCCCAACTTTCTTAAATGGGTGTCACGTTAACAATTTTCCAGTCCTTTGGGAACCTCCTTGGCACCAGTGATTCTTGAAGGCTCACCACCAATACCTCCACAATCTCCTCCGCTATCTCCTTCTGAATACTGGAGCATAGTCCATCAGGTCTGGGTGATTTATCCACATTTAGACCTTTCAGCTTCCCCAGCACCTTCAGTGATGGTTGTGCACTCACCTCTGCTATTCCACCCCCACCCCCAACCCCCTCCCCAGGAGTCTGTTGGAGTTCTAGACTGCTACAAGTACCTATCCAGTTCCTCTGCCATTTTTTTGTTCCCCATTACTACTTCTGCAGCCTCGTTTTCCAGCAGTTTAATGTCCACTCTTGCCTCTGTCTTACCTTTTATTAATCTAAAAAACCTTCTTCAATCCTTTGTATTACTATCTAGCTTGCTGTCATTTCTTAATCTTCTCTTTTGTTATTGTTACTTTAGTTATCTTCTGCTGACTTTCAAAAGCTGCTGAATCTTTCAGCTCCCCACTAATCTTCACCACACTGTAAGCTTTTCCTTTCGCTTTTGTGCTGTCCCTGAATTCCCCTTGTCAGCTGCAATCTCCCTGTTTCTTTCTCCTTCTGCTGTGCCTCCCAAATTACCCCCAGAAACTCCTGCCATTGCTACTCCACTATTGCCCCTGCTCGACTCTCCTTCCATACAACTCTGGTCACCTCCTCCCTCTTGTCTTTGTAGTTGCGTTTACACAAAATTGCAATTCTGTGACATCTGATTCCAGCTTCTCCCTCTCAAGCTGCAGGATGAATTTTATAAAATATAATATGATGGTCACTGCCCCCAAGGGGTTCTTTCATCTCCAGCCTTCTGATCAAGGATGCCTCATTACACATCGTCAAAGCCTGAATTGCCTGTCCTCTAGTGGGCTCTATCACAAGTTTCTCCAAAATCTATCTTGTAGACATTCCACAAAAAAATCCTTTTCTTTAGGTCTACTACCAACCTGACTTTCCCTTCAGTCCTTCTTGACTATTGTGATAGTGCCTCTCTAACATGCATTACCAATCTCCTGATTTATTCTCTTTCCGACATCTGATTATTGCTTGCTGGCCTGTACCCTACTCCCATCAGGGTCTCTTTCTCCTTTGTGTTTCCTCAACTCCACCCACACGGATTCTATGCCCTCTGACTCTGTCACTTCCTGCTATCGATTTAATTTTAACTTCTTACAAACAAGGCAACCCTGCACACTCTGCTATCTGCCTGTCTTTTAAGTGGGGCATGAATCCTTGGATATATAGTTGCCTGTCCCGATCCCCATGCAGACATGTCTCTGTGATACTCACATCATACCCTGCACGATTCAAGTGGACGCCATCCCATCAGAATAGCCCCCTCCTTTCCCAGTGCTGCCCTCAATGTCCCATGAAATCAAATCAGTTTCTCCCACACCCATCTTTAAGCCATGCATTTACTTTAGTCATGTTGACTCTGTGACAATTGTTCTCGTGACTCAGATAGTAATCGAGACATTATGACCCTTTTGGTTCTGCTTTTTAATGTAGCTGCTAGCTGCTCATGTTCCCTCAGCAAAAACTATTTTTACCTGAATCATGATAGCTGAATCTTTCCCCTCCCACTCCAAGTACCTTTGCAGCCCAGATGAGATATCCTGAACCTGGGCAGCAAGGAGGCCACACACAGACTTCGGAACTCTCAATCCTGGCTACAGAGAAGTATCAACCCTTAATTAAAAAGCACAATTCAAATAACAAAACTTTATATTTCCAGTCAGCAGACTGTAGCTATTATGCAGGTTTGCCTGAGTGAAGGACACATTTAACACCAATTATTGGGAAGCAATCTCCACTAAATCAGCTTCATTTCTGTGAAGAATTTTTATACACTTAAATTCTGCTGTTTGAAAATATATGATGTATGGGGTCAGCATGGCAAAGAGGTCTTTGTTTTTATTCTACCATCAGTTTCTCTGTTGTAAATAGAGGAATAATGGCTTATGTCTTTTGGAACCAGAGGTATAAAGGAAGGAATCTGAAAAAATTTGAAATCTTTTCATTGCCATTATGAAAATATGTAGCAATTTTTACTGATTATTATAATAACTTGTTTGTAGGACAAAAAGTGCAAGTCTTTGAGAGGAATTTATTCTTCTTGAGCCTAGACGTCAGTTTATCAAATTTTTATTAGTTTGTGTATGCGATCTGGCTGGAACAGTATTTGTCCAGCTTCCATTGCCTTGACGAAGTGGTGATGAGCTGCCTTCTTGAACCGCTGCAGTCCTTGGTGCGTAGAGGCAGCCACAGTGCTTTCAGGAAGGGATTTTCAGCATTTTGACTCAGCAATGGTGAAGGCAGTATTAGTTCCAAGTCAGGAAGATATGATGCTTGGAAGTGAACTTGCAGATAGCGGTATTCCCATTAATCTGCTGCTTTTGGTCTTCTAGTTAGTTGGAGTGATGAGTTTGGAATATACTGTTGGAGGAACTTTGGTGAATTACTGCAATGAAGCCCGTAGACAATGCGCTCTACTGCTGTTGATAGCAAAGAGAGTGAATGTTACAAGCAGTGGAATAGGTGTCAACCAAGCAAGCTGCTCCCTCCTGGGTGGTGATGAATATCTTGAGTGTTGCTACATTCGTCCAGGCAAATGGCAAATCTTGCATCAAACTCCTGACTTGTGCCTTATGTATGCTGGGCAACACTGGGGAAATAGGAGATAAGTTACCTAGAGTACCAACAGTGCAAATGGAGGCCATTTGGCCCAGCAAGTCTTCGCTAATCCTCCGAAGAGCATGCCATGCAGCCACAATCCCCCTCCCCCGCCCACCCGACCGCCCTCCTTCCCCTTAACCCTGCATTTTCCATGGCTAGCTTGCACATCCCTAAACACTATAGGCAGCTTAGCATGGCCATTCCACCTAGCCTGAACATCTCTGGGCTGTGGGAGGAAACTGGAGCACCCGGAGGAAATCTACATAGACACTGGGAGAAGGTGTGCAAACTCCGCACAGTCACCAGAGGGTGGAATTGAACCCAGTTCCCGAGGTTGTGAGGCAGCAGTGCTAACATGTCACAGAATTCCTAGCGTCTGATCCTACTTTTGTTGTCACTGTAATTATTTGGCTAGTCCAATTTAGCTTCTGTTCAGCGATCATCCCCAGGATGTTGATACTGGAGGATTCAATGATGGTAACAGCACTAAATGTCAAGGACAGATGTTAGATTCTTTCTTACTGGAGGTGATCATTACCTTGCACTTGTGTGGTGCCAATATTACTTACTCCCTATCAGCCCAAGCCTGAATATTGACCAGGTCTTGTTGCATGTGGATATTGAATACTTCAGTTATTGAGATGTTGTAAATGTTGCTCAACATTGTGCAGTTTTGCCACAGCACAGTTGGTGATTTGCAGCTTTAACATCAAGGGCAGTCACTCTCCCCTCACCTCTCGAATTCAGCTGTTTTGTCCAAGTTTAGACAAAGGCCATTGAATGTCAGAACTAAACTGAGCATCAGTGAGCAAATTATTTCTTTGTAAATGCTGCTTAATATCACCATTGGCAACCCTTTCCTCAGCTCCTGTCCCCCCTTCCACCCCACCCCCAAAGCTTGTCCACCATCTCCAAGGTGCAAGTTGGGAGTGTGGTGGAATACTCCCCACTTGCCTGAATGGGTCCAACTCCAACAACACTCAAAAAGCTTGACATCATCCAAGACAAAGCAGGCCACTTGATTGGCACCATATTCACAAACATCCACTCCCTTCATCACTCAGTAGTAGCAGCGTGTGTACTATCTACAAGATGCACTGCAGAAATTCACCAAAGGTCCTCAGATCCTTCCAAATCTATGATCACTTCCATATAGAAAGACAAGGGCAGCAGGTACATGGGAAAACCACCACCTGCAAGTTCCCCTCCATGTCACTCACCATCCTGACTTGGAAATATATCACCGTTCCTTCCTTAGGAATTCCCTACTTAATGGCATTGTCAACCCACAGCAGATGGACTGCAGCGGTTCAAGAAGGCAGTTCGCCATCACCCTCTGAAGGGCAGCCCAGGATGGGTAATAAATGATGGCCAGCCAGTGATGCCCACATCCCACAAAAATGAATTTTTAAACCTTACTAATGATTGAGAGTAGATCAATGAGGTGGTAATTGGCTGGGTTCTATTTGCACCACGTTTTGTGTACAGGACAATAGCTGGGCAATTTTCCACAGTCTCAGGTCGATGCCAGTGTTGTAGCTGTGCTAGAACAGCTTGGATAATGATGCAGCTAGTTTTGAAGCTCAGGTTTTCAGATTGCTGCAGTGTTGATCATTTTACAATGCCAAATTGAAAAAGGCCCAACCCCTAGTTGGCTGCTCAACAAATGCCCCTAAAAGCAATCCAGTATAGAGGAACCTCGATTATCCGGAGGACATGGGCAGAGAGTATTTCGTTCAGTTAATCGAATTCTGGATAATCGGATGCCGGATAACATTGTTTAGCCAAGCATCGTGACCTTGCGATCTTGCCAGACAATCCGATATTCAGATAATTGAATGCTGGAGAATCGAGGTTCCTCTGTACACACTCCAGAAATTCATCCTCCACAGCATTAATGCTGACTTGGTTAACCTAATTCAAATGCACATGGAAGTCACCCATTATTATTGCATTCTCCACATTATATACATTTCTAATTTTCTGATTTATACCATACCCAATATTGATACAGCAAACTTTGTTTTAACTGGCACCTTATGAACTAGCATTCTCAATCAAACTGGCAAAGTAACCTCCACAATGTCCAAGTAGTCAGTTGAGGGTGTGAGTGAGAAGACTCTTTGCTGGTAAGTTTTATTTAAGGCGAGGTTGCTTTATTATTTCAGTGAATTATATTGTAAATAAAGGATAAGTGTGTATGCAAGCTGCATCATGTTTCTGTTATTTGGTGTATGTTTTACATTATGTTGGCCTGATCCCACAGCTGCCAGTTAGTAAAATGTTTGCTGTACTACTGGAGTTTGTTTATTTTCCCCCTCAGTATTTCTTGATTCCACCCTTACTGATTTTGCATTTTGACCTTTTGATCAAAGATTCTTTCCTCTGATGTATTACTGTCAACCCTTAATAGGATTGTTACCCTATTTTGTTTTTTGTAGAATGAATTAAGTACAATTAGATGTTACAATATGTTTGACTATTCAGAATCCTATTTTGAGAAAATGTTTGACTGCATTCATTGCTAGGATTGTAAAGCAGTATATCCAGTATCAACATTCTTATCTGGTTATAAATATAAATCATAAAAACCCAGACATCAGCAGTCTGCTGGGCTCAGTACATTCTGCAAGGTCAGACAGGTTTTTTTTTAACAGCAGATGGTGATGGCACATTTTCACCAGGCTGAGAACCAGAACACAGGAAGGGAATCAGTTTTAGTCCAGCCACACAATTCATTAATGTGGGAAAGGACAACATGTTCACTATCATACATTCCTCTGGATGGACAAGCTGTACCTATTGAACAAGATGACTTCCATTGTAGTGATATGTTCATTCACTGAAAGGTAAAACAACGTAATGAAGCACTTCAGGCTGCCCTTATCAAGTCTGCCATTGAAAAGATTGGTAAAGCATTTGGTGTATACTTGGGAAAGATGTGAATGTTCCATTTGGATCACAAGTACATATCATTGTTGCAGCCCTGAATGTGGCATTATATAAATGGCCATTGGGAGGTATGAAGTCATCTCTAGAAAATGCCAGCAGTAGACTTGATATCCGGCACCAACTGACGCTACTAAACTCAAATAGTATTGATACTAGATACAAAGTTGTCACATTATAACGAAGACTTGTAAAGCTGTGTATGACCCTAGTTCCAGAAGGACGAAGATTAACTTATGATAAGATTTTCAAAACGTAACGGGGGAGAATGTCCTGACTTAGCTGTGTATTAATGGTTAGTAGCATGTTTCAGTACAACATTACTTGTGTTTCCTTGCAGCTTTGATCCCAAAGTTATCTATGCATCTTGATTTCCCCATGAGGTTAGAGCAAAATTGGTGCTGAAAAATTGAGTCAGATTTACTGATCATCCCTGACTGTCAAAAGAGGATGGTGTTTTTCCTACTGCCAGCTCTCAGTCTGCTAGACTGAAATATTGCTGCCACAGACTGCAGTGGCTGACTCAAGGATGGGCATCTGCAGCAGAATTTTGGCTAAGTGCCAACGATAGCATTAAAATGCACTTGCTGCTTTGGAAAAGGATTGCGGATAAATAATGCAGCAGTTATTTATGAATTCAGTATGAGTGCCTTTTACTTTAGAGAAAATGTCAAAAGTGATCTTTTTTTAAATGTCCATATGGTTAGTTTATAAATGTATTATTTTATGCTGTAACTTTTCATTTTCACATGTACATAATACATTTCCGATTTGCATAAAATCTGGAAAAAAAGCCGACATTACTTTTTTAAAGTGTACAACATGCAAGGCTGTAATTGGATTGAATGGTATTATGGGTTTTGGTTGAATTCAGTGCATTACAGTCACCAGTGACACTTTGCTAGTGGATGGTTCATTTAGTGAGTCAAGCAGTCGGTCATTGTTTTATCAAGTTCATTGTTCTCACTTTTGCTTCAAAAATTGTTCCATTTTCCAGTGCATTATAGCATCTGGTTTCTTCTTTAAAAAATCCATAATTGTATTTAAGCTGCATAATGTACAATATTAAGTTACTTCAAACTATAATCCGAACAGTCACAATTGATTCTGTTAGAATGAAAGATCATTAACTGATGAGAGTTTCTTCACTCAGTGGTGATATATGTACAGACACGATCATATTAAAATTGGCAGAATTCTGTAGGAATTCGGAGCTATCTCTTCCAAAAAGGCGGCATGGTTACTCAGTGGTTAGCATTGCTACCTCACTACGCCAGGGACCTGGATTCAATTTCACCCTCAGGTGATTGTCCATTTGGAGTTTGCATATCCGCCCTGTATTTGCATGTGATTCCTTCCACAGTCGGATGATGTGCAGGCTAGGTGGACTAGCCATGGAAAATGCAGTGGTGGGTGCACGTGAGATGCTCTTCAGAGGTCAGGATGGACTCAGTGGGCTGAAAGGCCTGCTTCCAAACTGTTGGGAGTCAATAATTGTAAAAGAGTCTTCTGAACAGTGATGTCAGTGAAGTACGATGTTATGGAAAGTTAAACTCCTGTCTGTCACTACAAGCCAAAGGAAAGCATTTGGCCAAGAGAAATGGATTCCAGTTTACTAACTGTCAGTAATGGTGTGCAGGAATATGGAGAAATAGCAAGAAATTGGCACTAAGTAACAGATCTGGTGTAAGCACTATGGAGCGAATGGCTCTTTTCCGTGCCTGTATTATTCTGTATTAAAATATGGTCACAAACAAAACAAATCTTAAATGTCCACTATTGATTAATTTTTGTTATTTTTAAAAAATCTATACCAAATATTTTTATACATGCTGCTCCTCACATTCAGTGCAAAAGATGGAGAGAGCCGAGCAGGCGTTGTTTATATACTAACAATAATCTCCCCTCCTGATCCTTTTGTATATGCTTGCTATTATGAAAATGAAGAATGGAGCCAAACCAATAATTGACTTTACATTTTATTTTAGTATTCCCAAAAGAATTGTGTAAAAATATAACTAAATCCAGCCTATGGAATCTGATTTGCAAAGGGGGAGAGATTAGAGGTGGATGAACCGGACATTTCCTGTTGGTGATCAGCCTGTCAGCTGACAGAGTCAGCAAGGTATGGATAAGCTGGGTTAGAGCAGGTGACTCCCTGTAGCTGGTGAAGTAGGGTTTGTCCTCTATGTGGCAGCTGTGGCCACTGTCACTTTGTGACAATTGCAAATCCTGAAATGCTGAGAGGAGAAAGCACTCATTCAGAAATCCTCCTTGAAACAAGTTTCTGTTCGTCAACTGTATACAAGTGTCAATCAGACAGAGCCATTTGTTGCATCAATAACACAGGTTCCGTCTCCATTCGGATGTCTTAATCTCACCTGAGTATGCATGTATATATAATGGACAAAAAGTGATAGAATAGTTTGCAAATTATTTCAAAATGTGTAAACAATCAAATTAATTCCTTAAAGAAAATAAATTCCGATACCTGACTCAGCTGAATGTAGATTTCTATTAATCTCAGCAAAGTGTGATCTCTGCCCATTAAATAGTAAAACGGCAGCTATTCTCCTAAAAATACAGAATCTTTATTGTAGATGTCAGCTACCAGCTGAATTAGTGACTGATTATGCTTTTTCAGCAAATGAATTGAGAAAGTTGGCTTAGTCTGGAATTCAAGACCTTAAGAGTGTATTTTATCAAATATTTAGGCATTGTCAAGGTGATCCTACCTTGAAGATAAACTAACTAACTTAAAGTCATATGTAGTAGCATATATCTCTTCTCTCTTTGTGTTCAAAATTTATATTAACTTTGTATTATTGAAACATGTTCCTCTTAAATAAAGTTGTCACTGTCTTTGTTGCAAGATCAAATTGTTTGTATTTGATAACGTCTCCTCTAATTTTTCATATTTGGGAAGCCTGGACAAGTTGGACCGAAGGGTCTGCTTCCATGCTGTCTGATTCTGACTCTGACTCTAAAACTCAGACTCAGACCAAGTGTACTTGTACAATGGAATTGGAGAGTATACTCAATCACTGCTTCTATTACAAAGTAATTTGAGAACTAATGAGGCAAGGAAAACTGCTGTTCACTAAATGACTATATACCTTAAACATCAACTGTACTCCTGGACTACACTGGCAGCCACTTCAAGCAAAAATGTATCCCTGCTTTACAGCAAAATGGGCTAAATGAAAACAGCCTGCCTATTTGTAAATATAGTATGTTACAAATTGGCCTTGTGAGTTCTATTCAGTGAAACATCGAACCCTATTTGAAGCTTTCACTTTATTCTATGAATTTATTTGTAATGGAAGTTTGTTTTGCTAAGAGATCCATAATTAAAAGATCAGGAGTTGTGATGTTAAGATTGCGATTATGAACTGATATAATATGGGAATGCTGATCCCGAAATGGCCAAACTTGACAATATTGAATAAAACTGTAAATTAAATTTTGTAGTTTGTGGGCAGACATATCACCATCTACTTGTTAAATATTGAGCGAGAAATTGTTGTTAAAGGAACAACCAGACGACTGGACTAGCTGTTAATTGAGTGTAGCTGATACAGTAACTCGAAGTGAGGGGAAGATGCAAACTTAGATATGAATGCTGAAAGGGATCTCTCCAAGTCGGCCTACTCCACCATTTGCAAAGATCCAACTTTGCAGAATGGCATTTGTTGTCTGCCTCAGCTTTGCATACATTGGATGGCATGAAGCTGCTATATTTGTAGCTGCTGTATTTGTATGGTAGGTATGAATGAAAACAGCCACAAATATTGAGGGTAGCTATGAGCACAAGAACCTTTTAACAAACTGAAAATTGCTGCCAATCAACCTTTGACGCTAAGCATTAACTGTTACGAGCGTGGAACCCCATTTCATCAGGTTTTGAATTTTTTGAGATGGTAAATTTTCAAATGTTTTCCCTTTTCCTTTCTCTCCTCTTTATGCAGTCTTTTCATCCCTTATTTTAGTTTATTTGCTTCTCTTTCAATTACTGATTTGACATGGAATTAGTTTTCTTTAAGTCATCGCCTTCTCTATCCTTCCTGTATTTAGTCCCCAGTCCTTAGTTCCCACTAGTTGAGAAGATGTTCTATCGGAGGCCCCAACTGCTCTATTTCCCTCGGTGTGCTATGACAGGCCTGGAATTTCAGCTGCTGCTGATGCGAAGGAAAACTCGTAGCATTCTCAATGGCTTACTCTCCTACAACAAACTCTGGCCCACTAGTTTTGACAAATGCCCACTTGACGGCTAAGTTAAAAATCACACAACACCAGGTTATAGTCCAACAGGTTTAATTGGAAGCACACTAGCTTTCGGAGCGACGCTCCTTCATCATGTGATAGTGGAGGGCTCGATCGTAACACAGAATTTATAGCAAAAATTTGCAATGTGATGTAACTGAAATTATACATTGAAAAATTGATTGTCTGTTAAGCCTTTCATCTGTCGAAAGAAGTGAAACTATCACTATATTCTAACAGATGAAAGGCTTAACAGACAATCAATTTTTCAATGTATAATTTCAGTTACATCACATTGCAAATTTTTGCTATAAATTCTGTGTTACGATCGAGCCCTCCACTATCACCTAATGAAGGAGCGTCGCTCCGAAAGCTAGTGTGCTTCCAATTAAACCTGTTGGACTATAACCTGGTGTTGTGTGATTTTTAACTTTGTACACCCGAGTCCAACACTGGCATTTTCAAATTATGACCACTTGATGGCAGTATTGTGCAATTGCAACCTCTCAGCTATTTTATACCACCTGTGATGTTTGATTTTAACGTATTTTTGAAGTAGCAATATCTGCAGTGAATCCTTTTAGTTCCATGTTGATTCTTCCAGCTATTCCCTTCAGTTCCCTTTATCTTTAGCAACAACAATATATTCTCAGCTTTGGTAAGACACTAAAGTCAGAATGTAGATATATGGGAGACTTTTTTGAGACTCAAATTTGTAACAAAAGCACTTTTTTGCTTGCATTTAAATAAGAATATGGCAGTTTACCCAGCTCTTAATCTCTTTGCGGACTGAATGCATTAGACACAACTAAACTTTGGAAGTCTGCAAATACCTGAGCACTTCTTCACTAGCCAATCCATTCCAGTACCACTATGATGCTTAGTACCAACGAATGTGGAGTTCAAAAGAAGTGGTTGCTAGAGGCCAATCGCCACAGACTCAGATATTCCTTTGTACGTAGGTAACATTTCTACCATAGAAGCCAAGAAATCAACATCTTGAATAAAAGAAAACTGAGCTTTCTTCCCTGGCCTTCAACAACAATGTCATTGCTGGTCTCCCTACTATCACTGTCTTATGGGTCTCTGTTGCCCAGAAACATAATTGGTCTAGCCTTTTAAATACACAGGCCACAAGAGCAGTGGAGGCACTGTGTGTGTTAGCAAGGGGATTATCTTGACTCTTTGAAACTTCTTCATAATTTCCAAAACTCAAGCTAGACGTGTGAATGAATATTCACTAATCCCTCAGCATTAGCACAACCAGAATTCTCTATAGCTTAACACAATATGGAACATTGCAATTTCCCAGATTGACGCACCTTCCAATGGATATATTTTCCAACCTTTACATCAGATTCTGCCTACAACATGTATCATGCACAGGATTCCTTGCAGCAACTTGTCAAGCTTTATTTTACCTTCCTCTTCTGTAATCCCTATCACCAAGATAGACACAAGTAGCAATGATATGGGAACACTATCTCCAAGTACACCTCCAAGTCGAACACCGCCCCAAATGGGATATGTGTTGCTGATCCTTTGTCACTGGGTCAATCCTGGAATTTTATTTAAGTGGCAAGACTGGATAAGGTCCACCACTGGCAGTGTCTCCCACAACACGAGGACAGAAATGTTTTTTTTAAATGCGTATTGGTGATTAAAACGCCAGCCTATTGTTGCAGGTTTTTTCCACCATTTTGACTTAACAAGTCAATATAATTCATATGTAATCAAATACTAATTCTATTCTACATAACCATGTAGTGCTCTACTATAATCAAAAATATTTCACTACTCAATTCTGGACCAATATCTGTTACAATTGTTTAGAAATTCCTGCAGAGAATGTGTGTTTTCTTTCTCCCCTATTAGTGCTCTTGTTCTGTCTGAAATTGCAAGCTGAGGAAAAATGATCATATTCTGTCGCATTCCTCACATATTTTACTTTCTAAATACTCTTATTATTTCACATTCTGTGAGTCAGTGTAAATTAGTTCTGTAGAACCTCAACAAACTTCAGTTACTTATACATAGTTTCTTTTATATAATTTCTTGGCACCCTAAGGTGTCAATGATCTTTTTGGGAATTGTACCTCTGACAAAACTCCCTTCGTATTCCAGTCCAAATCTGTTATGCAAGTTCTTCAAGACCTTGGTGTAACCTTGTAATGATGTTACACAGCCACACATCATTGAGCATACATAGATAGTGTTAAAGCTGAACTAAACTATAAACTAGGCTACAGTCGAGAATGGGAAAAGAGTCTTAGGAGCACAGGGGTCACGATGAACACGTGAAGATTACAACTCTAAGATCAGAGTTTGGTATAGCTTTGATTGCTATATATAGCAACATTTGGCATTAATATATAATATAATCGAAGTCCAAGCCTAAAGACAGTTCTTGATTTTGGCTTCTCCTTGACCACTTCTGTCTTGAATATAAACCCATCCTGTGGCACTGTGTCATATGATAAAAGAACATTACAAAAATGTTTTTAGAGATGCACCTTTGGAGAGCCAGCATAAACATGACAATCATCTGCTGTAATCATTCTGTGATATTTAGATACATAGCTATATTGTCATATTTAAATGTATTAGAAGACTAGCACAGTAGTTTTCTTTCTATGGAGGAAAGAATGACCAAGCTGCCCAAATACAGCAGAATTTGATAAAAGTCTTGTTTTCATCCTGACACAAAGGGTTCTTTTGCATTCCACTGAAGTGCATGTTTCTTAAAAGCATGTTCAATTCTTGGAGTCAACTTTGAAGAACTTTCTTTTTTCTGTAATGTTCATATTTTATCTTTCTTTAATAACATTGAATGGATTTATTCATGCTCCTAAATTATTGAAGATGCTAGTTTAAAAAGTTACTACTTCCATTAAAATTAAAATTTAAAAATAATTCATTGTGAACTGCATGAGTATTTTGGAATCTTGGACCAATGCCATTGGTTCTGTATCATTAGCCAAGCTTTGGCTGAAGCAATATCTTTCCCATTTTGAAACAAATTAGTTGCGTCTTTTACAGCACTATTGTTACAGAAGTGTAACCATTTGGAATAGTTGTGGCAAAGGACATGCACTCAAAGTATCTCCTTTCACACCTATCAATCATCTACAATTTTATTTCCAAGACTATACTTAATAGTGAGCAGACAAAGTTGAAAAAACTGGCAGATCAATAGCAAAATGTTTTGCAATAAATAATGAAATTTGTCTTCAATAGTTAATTGTAAAAACAGAGTAATTTGCCTTGCATAAGACTTGCTCTCAAAAGAATTTCTAATTTCATTCCACCAGTCGTATCATTGAAATAACTTATTATTTAGCTCAGGGTTATAAATACAATTTTTTCAAGAAAGGGAATAATCCTGATGCTGAAGAGTGTTGGTTGTACTTGCTGGTCACACTTGTCTCTGCACCTGTCTAACGGAATGGGATTGGACTGGACTGGAATGACTAACCAGCCAAAGGGCATTCTGCCCCAACAGTTTCTTTTGAAATGGGGAATCATACATTATGTTACAGTCTGTGCGATGTGCTATTGTTTTACTTGTTGGGACTGTACAGTCAGTTTGTTAAATTGATTCCATTACCGACAGATTTCACATGGAGCTCTGAGGAATGTTCTATTCTCAAACTGGTTAACAGCAATTTTGTCTAACTCAGAATGAAACTTTAACATTTTAATCAGTCCTTAATTACTCCTGTGCCTCTCATTATTTGTCTTGTTACAACTGATACTTTTTCTTTGAGCACTGAGGCATTTAAGAATGTATTAATAGCTCTGAATGACCTTTATTGACTGTGTCTTCCAATATGATGCAAATCTGAATCAGCTTGATAGCACGAATGATATAAGGAAGTTTTTAACCGTGGTGTTGTGGTGATTTATCCAGAACAAGATACTTATTAAGAAATCTCACAACCATACTGAACAGTAATTTAAACTTTCTTAAGACACGTCAAGTTAGCAATTATAAGCTTGCGACCCAACTTAGATGTTACTTAATTAATCCAAATCAACCAATACAGTCTCTCTCTGGAAGTTTACAGGGTTCATCCTTCTACGTTGTTGTTCTTCTAAGTTTTGTTGTTGAGTTGTTCTTGTGTTGGATTCTTATGCAATTTTCTCTCTTTCAAATTAGCAATATGGTATTATTGATATCCTTTAGATTCTTTCATCCCCAACATTGATTACACTTTCAGAGACTTCAAGTCAGCAGCTTGCCCTGTTATCAAAAATAGCTGCTTTATTCCTTGTCACATTCAGAGTGAGCTGTCTGTTTAAAACAGTATTTTCCTGCAATTAACCCCTTCACTTCAGAACGTTATTTCTGAAGGCAGGTCTAAATGCCCATTTGTCATGAGGCAGCAGAATCCTTCACTCCCAGGAAGCAGCTTGTTTATGTTAATTTTGTAGCTTCTCCTCAGTTGCTGCACTCTTTTTATAACAGTTTCTTTTGTATTTTTCTTCTGAACTAACAGGTTATTCTAGACAGTTATTGCTACTTCTTTCAATCCATGTATAACAATTTATCTTTGATTTATTCAGTCCATAAACAGTTTTTAAAGTTCTGAAATCTGTAATATCAGTGTATTGTACTTGATGAAACTAATTTATTTCTTGTAAAAAGTCAAATTAAACAGTAGCTATTTGTTGAGATGCACTAAATTTTAATTGTGTTATTGGACATTTTCAGTTGTATTGATGTATTGTATATTCATTTCCAATTGCAGTGTTTTGCTGTACGTTCCCTGGGTTGGGTAGAAATGGCAGAGGAAGACCTGGCACCTGGAAAAAGCAGTGTTGCTGTGAATAACTGCATCCGGCAGCTCTCCTATTGTAAAAATGACATCAGGGACACAGTTGGAATTTGGGGAGAGGTAAGAGATATTAAAACTAAATAATAGTTTTAGTTTCTGGTTACAGCAAGTTTAAATATTGTTATGGACGAAGAAACCTACTTCATTTCCCACCAAACTTGGATCTAATTTATACCAACAAGTTTCTATAGTGTTGAGAACGAAATGGGAAAATATTCCAAGTACCTCACTGAACTGTTGGTGACAAAAAGGAGTGAACCAATAAAAGACATGTAAGGAGTGCTGACCAAATGCCTCGACATGGTGGGTTTTAAGGAACCTCTGAAAAGAGAAGAGGATAATAGACATTCAGAAAGGCTTGTGGTGGAAATTCATGAGCATGGACCTGTGTGGTGTGAGTAGTAGGATAGAGTTTAGGTAGATGCACAAGAAGCTCAAGACAGAGGAAAATGTACAAGCACATGCATTATATAAAGAGTTTCCAATAACCTCTCAATTATAATTTCCATATGTCAATAAAACAGGTCTAAAGCTATTGATGTTTTATTAGTAGCATGATGAAGTTGAACAATCTGAGAAATGGCAAGCAGTCTTAAATAATTTATATTATTGTTGAATTTCAGGGTAAAGACATGTACCTCATACTAGAAAATAATATGTTGAACCTAATTGACCCCATGGATCGTACTGTTCTTCATTCTCAACCAATTGTCAGCATTCGTGTGTGGGGTGTAGGTCGAGACAATGGGCGGTAAGTGCACAGTTTTAGAGATTTAAAGAGTTGCTGGGTTGAATTATATTTTTCTCAGTTTTAATACGCAGCTATTGAGCTACAAATCAGTGACAAAAGATTTTAAAACTTAAATCATAGTAACTGTGTTGACTTCTGGTTTAGCAGTTTAGATTAGAAGAATTTTAGGCTAGTGTTAAACTCTCTTATTGTAGTCTGGTTTAGTGAGTTGATCAATTCCTATGATATCTCTTAGGATTCTTAACTTTCTGTAATGAATTGCTGTGTTCCATATTATTGTTTGGAAAATGCCTAAGAACCATTGTCATTTGGATAATGGTGCCTATAATCTTGATTATAAAAGAGAAGCTGAGAGGTTTCTCCACATACACGATTGGGCTTGTTTTCCTGTTTATTGAGAGCCATTTTAGTGCATCTTTGAGCAGGATAGAATAAAGCTACGATTCTTAGTTAGGCCAAACTGAGTGGATTTGTCACTGACCGCTTTTTATTTTAACTATATTCTTGAGACCAAATGTTGCCAACAAATGTTTTTTATACAGTGCAAAATGGTTGCTTGCCGTTGACATTGGTATTTCTTGAGAATTGTCCTGATGAGAGCAAGGTGAAAGGTTTCAACAATGTTTTTTATCAGTCTTTTATATATTCAATTTCTGTGCTACTAAGTGTTATTTCTGAGAAATTGATTGAACAAAGATATTGGAATATAAGTTAAAAGCAGCTGGTGCACAACATTGCAGCTCATAGTCATCCTCATGCTGGAGGTTGTAGGGGAGGTTGTTGCTGTTTATGTAACCTTGGTGAGTTTCTGCAGTGTATTCCTTGAACTGTACATATTGCTGTCATCGTGGCACAAAAGCACAACTCTGTCAAACTGTTTTCGCCTGAATTGTGCCTTGAGCATTCCTGCAGTTGCAGCCATCTGGAGAATGATAGGTATGCAGTGGAATTGACAACACCCACCTCTACTTCACTGCCTGTCTGACATCCAGCACTGGATAAACTTCTTTGCCTCTGTGATTGTTCTTTCTCTTCTAAGGCCCTTCTTAAAATTTGCCACTTTGACTAAAAAAATTGACCGTCTACCCTAATATTGGCCAATGTGGCTGTCCATAGTTTGCTTTTTAAAGCTCCTCTGAAACCCCTGAGATGGAAAACAATGTTGAAGGCACCATGTAAATGCACATTGAGTCTCTTGTATGCTTGTATATGGTTAATGAATTCTAATTACACAGTGTTTTCTCTGGAGATCAGATTTGGATGCACATAATGTTCTCCTGTCACTAATGAAGATCAAAACTATCATACTGAAAGCACATTATACATGGACTAGAGCTATTTGCTGAGATTAATTTTGAGTTCTGTTAACTCCCGCAGCAAATGACACATTAACACAACCATTCGGCATATTTCCAACAGGGAATAATATATCATTTTAAGAACAGAAAGCTTAAGAGTTTGATGTGTAGCAAGGCAGCTGACTGTATCAGTTGTAATTTTGTCTTGATTGAACTTGCAAATACAGTATGTAGATGATGTAAATCTTAGGGCTTGATTTCTATGTCTCTTGAGATTAGAGGTGGGCAGGATAACACGATCAGCCCAGAACCAGCTGCCAAGCTCCATCCCATTCCGGGGCTATTTCTGAAGATGCAGGGTCACTGGGCAGCAGGGCTACTCACCTGCACAAAGCACATAGTTCATCCAAGTATTAGGTGCCTATTAACAGAGGCCTGTTGGGATTTTCAGTCAGTCTCCTGATTTCCCCTGGTAGGGCAAGGCCAGCTTATTTGTTTGGAGAGTATAAGTGTAGGTATAATTGCACAGAATTCTGATAAGCTGACATTCACGTGTTGTCTGGGGTCCAAGTATTTAACAACCACATAATCATGTTCGATTCAATCTGTGTGTGAAAGAATATCCTTGAATGATAGTCATCTCCTGGACCTAGCTGCCTGTTCTAGTCTTATGAAATATTTGTCTATCAGCATTTACTTTGAACGTATGCAAGGCAAGATGTGATCCATTATAAATCCAAATTATTCCAATGCTGTATTGGGTTGAATATAAAAGTGACAGAGGAGAAATGAAAAAGAACACAAGGGGCAAAGAGTTGGATGGTCAGCCGTGATCATATTGACTGGTGGAACAGGCTTAGAGGGTTGAATGGCCCACTCATACTCCAGTTTTCTGTGTTTCTATGTTTCAAATCTTTTGGGTCAAAAATAGAGAGACAATAACAGGTGAACTCCAAAGCTGAAAATTGAAACAGCTGAAAGCTTGGCTACCAGACGTAAAATGGTATGTATTGGGAATGTACAACAGCCCGGCATTGGAGGAATGCAGATTTCTGAGGATTGTAGGGCAAAAGGAGGTTACAGAAATGCAGAGAACTGAGGCCATGCAAGGATTTGAAATAATGAGAATTTTAACGTTGAAGCACTGTCTGACTGCAGGCTAATGTAGGCCAGCAAGTACAGGATGATGAGTGGACTGAATTAGTTGAGAGTTTGGTTTGCTTCAAGTCTATGGCACGTGAGAAGTAGTTGAACAGACAAGTCTGGAGGTGAAAATGCGCTTCAGGATTTTAACAGCAGTGAGCTTAGAAATAGGTAGAGTACGGTGATGTTTTGGAGGTGAAAGTAGAGTAGGCAGTCTGAATAATGACACAGGGATGTGATTGGAAACTTATTCAGCATCAAATAGAAGGCTAAGGTTGTAAAGTGTGGTTCAGCTTTGGATAGTGGCTAAGGAGTAAACTTGGTGGGAAGAGCTGAAGATAATGGTTTGGTATTGCAAGTGTTTAGCTAGAGGAAATTTGTCCTTCTAGAACTGGATGTCGGGCCAGTAATAAGTCAAATCGGAGATGATTTAGAAAAGATGGTGCACTAGAGCCAGATTTTATCAGAAAACTTATGGAAACTTGTATGTTTTTGGATGTTGCAACTAAGAGGCTGCAGAGCGGTAGGAGAGGACTAAGAGGAAATACTTGTATCAGTTATCCCTTTGGTGGAGTGCTGCACTTAAAACAGTAAGGCTTGCTTTATCCCCTGATTGTAAGTAGGCATGACAAATAAAGAACTGAAATGTTTTCTTCATTGAAATTTGAAAGCCAAATTCCATTATCCTGTTATGTTTGCTTTCTTGGGGAGTAAATGCCAGTTTAATGAAGCACATTGAGGTGTGATATATAAAGAGTGCAATGTTGACCCAGGAGTGCCTTAAGTATAACATCAAAAAGCTTTTATCTGTTCCCCTCCTGTGGCATGATGAATTTTTTTTCCCACAGTGTATTAGATGAGGTTATAGTTTATCTCAGCAGTTAGATTAGCAAGCGTGCAGATCAACATTTTGTCTTGCTGTCAAATCTGCCACTGGACATCAAACATATTCTAAGGATATTAGTGATGCCTGAAATAACTCCAGTAACCCTGAGTAATTGAATCATTCTTAAATATGTCTCCAATATAAAAGGATATTTGCAGGTGGGGAAGATTAATTTGACTCCCTTGGTGCCTGATATGTAGGAATTATGCAAAGTAAAATTCTTTTGTGCAGATTCGTTTGTTTTGGTATGACAGATAATGCTGTTAAATATATAACATATAGCGTGGGGAACCTAATAGGCAGATGCTTTTCAATTATGCAATAAATTGGTATTACACTTGCTGTGAAGCTAGATATACTGGTCACTCTTAATCTGGAAGTTATTTTTAAATTAAGATCATCATATAGTTATGAATTTTATTTTTCTGAAGTTGGAACAGACATAGCAATTATGGAAACATGGCTCAGGAATGGGCATGACTGGCAGCTTAATGTTCCAGGAAACAAATGCTACAGGAAGGATAGAAAGGGAGGCAAGAGAGGAGGGGGAGTGGCATTTTTGATAAGGGATAGCATTACAGCTGTGCTGAGGGAGGATATTCCCGGAAATACATTCAGGGAAGTTATTTGGGTGGAACTGAGAAATAAGAACGGGATGATCGCCTTGTTGGGATTGTATTATAGACCCCCCCAATAGTCAGAGGGAAATTGAGAAACAAACTTATAAGGAGATCTCAGCTATCTGTAAGGATATATGGTGGTTATGGTAGGGGATTTTAACTTTCCAAACATAGACTGGGACTGCCATAGTGTTAAAGGTTTAGATGGAGAGGAATTTCTTAAGTGTGTACAAGACAATTTCCTGATTCAGTATGTGGATGTACCTACTAGAGAAGGTGCAAAACTTGACCTACTCTTGGGAAATAAGGCAGGGCAGGTGACTGAGGTGTCAGTGGGGGAGCAATTTGGGGTCAGCGACCATAATTCTGTTAGATTTTAAATAGTGATGGAAAAGGATAGCCCAGATCTAAAAGTTGAAGTTCTAAATTGGAGAAAGGCCAATTTTGACGGTATTAGGCAAGAACTTTCAAAAGCTGATTGGGGGCAGATGTTCGCAGGTAAAGGGATGGCTGGAAAATGGGAAGCCTTCAGAAATGAGATAAAGAGAATCCAGAGAAAGTATATTCCTGTTAGGGTGAAAGGAAAGGCTGGTAAGTATAGGGAATGCTGGGTGACTAAAGAAATTGAGGGTTTGGTTAAGAAAAAGAGGGAAGTATATGTCAGGTTTAGACAGGATAGATCGAGTGAATCCTTAGAAGAGTATAAAGAAAGTAGGAGTATACTTAAGAGGGAAATCAGGAGGGTAAAAAGGAGACATGAGATAGCTTTGGCAAATAGAATTAAGGAAAGTACAAAGAGTTTTTACAAATGCATTAAGGATAAAAGGGTAACTAGGGAGAGAATAGGGCCCCTCAAAGATCAACAAGGCAGCCTTTATGTGGAGCCGCATACAATGAGGGAGATACTAAATGAATATTTTGCATCAGTATTTACTGTGGAAAAGGATATGGAAGATATAGACTGTAGGGAAATAGATGGTGACATCTTGCAAAATGTCCAGATTACACAGGAGGAAGTGCTGGATGTCTTGAAACAGGTAAAAGTGAATAAATCTCCGGGACCTGATCAGATGTACCCTGGAACTTGTAAGGGAAGCTAGAGGAGTGATTGCTGGGCGTCTTGCTGAGATATTTGTATCATCGATAGTCACAGGTGACGTGCAGGAGGTTGGCTAACGTTGTGCCACTGTTTAAGAAGGGTAGTAAGGACAAGCCAGGGAACTATAGACCAGTGAGCCTGACGTCGGTGGTGGGCAAGTTGTTTGGAGGGAATCCTGAGAGACCAGAATGTACATGTATTTGGAAAGGCAAGGACTGATTAGGGATAGTCAACATAGCTTTGTGCATGGGAAATCATGTCTCACGAACTTAGAGAGAGTGATTGAGTTTTTTGAGGGAGTAACAAAGCGGATTGATGAGGGTAGAGCAGTAGATGTGATCTATATGAACTTCTGTAAGGCATTCGACAAGGTTCCCCATGGGAGATTGATTAGCAAGGTTAGATCTCATGGAATATAAGGAGAACTATCCGTTTGGATACAGAACTGGCTCAAAGGTAGAAGACAGAGGGTGGTGGTGGAAAGTTATTTTTCGGACTGGAGGCCTGTGACCAGTGGAGTGCCACAAGGATCGGTGCTGGGTCATGGGATGAAACGTCTGCAACACAAATTCCCAGCTCGGCGAACAGAACCACAACAACGAGCACCCGAGCTACAAATCTTCTCACAAACTTTGAGGACTTATACACTTAATGGTAAGATCCTCAGGATTGTTTCTGAACAAAGAGACCTTGGAGTGCAGGTTCATAGCTCCTTGAAAGTGGAGTCGCAGGTAGATAGGATAGTGAAGGAGGAGTTTGGAATGCTTTCCTTTCTGGGTCAGAGTATTGAGTACAGTAGTTGGGAGGTCATGTTGCAGCTGTACAGGTCATTGGTTAGGCCACTGTTGGAATACTGCGTGCAATTCTGGTCTCCTTCCTATCAGAAAGATGTTGTGAAACTTGAAAGGGTTCAGAAAAGATTTCCAAGGATGCTGCCAGGGTTGGAGAATTTGAGCTATAGGGAGAGGCTGAACAGGCTGGGACTGCTTTCCCTGGAGTGTCGGAGGCTGTAAACCTTATAGAGGTTTACAAAATTGTGAGGGGGATGGATAGGGTAAATAGGCAAAGTCTTTTCCCTAGGGTCACAGAGTCCAGAACTAGAGGGCATAGGTTTAGTGTGAGAGGGGAAAGATATAAAAGAGACCTATGGAGCAACGTTTTCACACAGGATGGTATATGTAAGGAATGAGCTGCCAGAGGAAGTGGTGGAGGCTGGTACAATTGCAACATTTAAAAGGCATATGGATGGATATATGATTAGGAAGGATTTGGAGGAATATGAGCCGGGTGTTGGCAGGTGGGACTAGATTGGGTTGGGATATCTGGTTGGCAGGACGGGTTGGACTGAAGGGTCTGTTTCCTGCTGTACATCTCTATGACTCTAAATGCTTGCATGAAGGGCTGACATTTACACCTTTAAATCTATACACTACAGGTTAGTGAGTACAGCTGTGTAGTCTAGGCCTCTCTCTACATATTTCTTTCTAGTCTGATCTCTTCTCTGCTGATGTCAGAGTAAGGTTATCAATTGCATATTCCATTATACCTCACCCTACCTCCCACCTCTGGTTCTCTCCCACTTGATTTATGGTAATTCCAGTAATTTGTTTTTAATTATTTGCATGGTTATTATCATTTACATCATTATCATAAACCCCTCCTCCACAAAGTTCAGGTTTCTCAGACTGAAATGATTTGGGACTCACAACTGATTTAGTTTCTTGATTTTCACACAAGAGTAATCGTTCTTTACCAAGCCTGGAATTGTTATACCAATCTATAAAGTATCCAATAAATATAATGAATATCTTTGATACATATCCTATGATAATTGTCCTCAGTCTCACTTGGCCCATTGGAGACACTGTACCAGAATAAGTAAATTGTTTTAGTTCGCAGGTATTCGTGTTTACAAACCAATACTTCCAGTCACCTAAGTTCTTTCATCCTTTTGTAAAATGGCCATTCTCTAAGTAAGTGTACAGCAGGATATGATACAAAACTGTAAGCCCTATTTTCATGTTACTTTTTAAAAATAGGTTTAAAATGATCAAAAATTTCATTTATGTACTTGCACCAAGTGAAATACTGAAGACCGTGTGAGCCTTTTTCAAAAGCATTTCTCATTAGGATCTAATCCGAATTTATAAGACCTTAAGAAATAGGAGCACAATAGGCCTTTCACCTATCAAGGTTTGCTCCACTGTTTGATAAGATGAAGGAGCAATCTGAGAGTGAGGGCAAGAATTTTCAATTAGAGAGAATTAAATACAGGGAAGCATCAAAACCTAAATGCAGAGACTAATGGAGGTGATGGGTGAGTGGGAGTTAGTGCTGTATTATAAAATCTCACAATATAATGGGTGTGGGGACTCGTGTGGCTCGATGTGCGTGTGCTAGCTGTTTGGAAGAGTTACCCCATTGGTCTTGGTCCTGATTTCAGCAGGAAACACTTGTCCTCGGCTGTATACTAGCATGTCTAATTTTTAAATGTGGAAAGATCAGTTGTGAAAATGGCACTCCAGACTATTCCCACCAACCCTTCTCCCAACAAGGTAACTCAAGGTACATGGAAACAAAGGATTTGACGCCATAGGTGCGACTCTGCTTGTGATTACTAATAGGGTCTATATAGTATTTCATTTTAGTTGAGTACCTCACCTTTTCTGTGTCCATTTTGAAATGCAGAAACTAAGGTTGGATTCAAGTCATTGTATTAATGTATGTTCATAGGACCAACACTGTAGTGTTTCTGGTATTCAGGCTAAAAGCAGTGGGCAATGAGGTGGAAGACTTTAGAAATACAACTACTGCCATCTCTTTAAAAAAACATTGAAGATGAATATTTTATAACAACGCAGTCGTAATGGAGGTTTTTGAAAGTAAGACCTTCAGTTGCATAGCTATTGTCCAACACCTTCTGCCTAGGCTAATCAAAAAACACATCTTTGTCAGTTGCTTTGGAAGTTCTACTCTGAAGGGAATCAACAAAAATGTATAGTTTTTATGAAAATCAGAACATTTTAAGTGTCTGCTGTTAGAGAATGATCACATTGCTTCCAGTTTATTAAATCTTTATAATTATATGTTCAGCTGTCCAGATCCAGAAAAAATGTAGTCCCAGCTCAAGGCTTTAGTTTAATCATAGAATCCCTACAATGTGGAAGCAGATCATTCGGTCCATCAAGTCCACACCCACTCTCTGGACTGAACTCCAGGATGAACATTTCCCATCAACCACCTCCCTCTGTCGTCTTACAGCTAGCCAATTTCTGATCCAAACCGCTAAATCCCCCTCAATCCCATGCTTCCATATTTTGTGCAATAGCCTACTGTGGGGAACCTTCATCCCACATTGTGGGGATTCTAGAAAAGAGCAAACTGTACAGCAACTAGGTGAGAGTAGGTAATAACAGGATGATAATACATGCAAATGAGCTTCTCAGTGCTCACTATTGAGATTCCTGAATGCCATTCAAATCTTGGGTAGAAGATCGTAACGTTTTTCTCAATACTTCTATCAAGAATTTCATTTTAATCTTGTCATGTTTACCCATTTAGCTTGTATTGCCCACAAATCATTCAGAGATTGGAATTAATGTCATCTGTTTGAGCGTTAAATGGATTCATCTGGAAGAAGTCTCTAACTTGGTGTAAAAGATCTTTTATTCAATACAGCTAGGTTAGATGGATCTTAGTTTAATATGGTATCCAACAGTGAGCACTTCCAACCCCAATTTATCTTAAGACAATATCTTCTTTGTTATCGTGCATTGGATGTTTCACACAGTATTCGTAGAGTGTGATTTGTCCCATCTATAGCAACAATGCAACCTATTTATTAGCCAATATGGCAAAATTTTGCTAATGCAATCCAATGCTCCCTGTATCTTTTCCGACAACATCACTCTCTCAGTAATGCACAGAACTGTCAGCCCAGACTCTGTGCCGAAGTCTGTAAAATGCAGCTTGTTCTAACACTTTTTAACTCAAAAATGTGGCTGTTATCACTGAACCATGACAGAAACAGATTAAGAAAAACCTTTAACATCCAAAGTTACCAGCAAAAGCTACTGACATAAACTTCATTATTTTGCTGGTGCATGCTTCCTTAACTGTTATCCTTATTCCAATTTGTGCACATTATTGTGCAGTTTAGATAGGGTATGATCACAGCCAACACTCCTGTTCCATTGGGGTCAGGAAATGGGAAAGCAATACTTTCTGGACAAAAGCTTGCATCTTATTTCCTTTCTTTTAAAATAAGCACAAATTTCCTTTCTAAAACAGGCACTTGTAACATGCATCAAAAATGTACTGATTTCCTACCTACTCAGTCCTTTTTTATCCCCCATACCCCTCTCAATAGTACTGCAAATTTTTAAGTGAAAATTGGTAGGATCTGTTAGTTAACATTGAGAAATATCTGTAGAACAGATGGGATAAACATAACCACATTGTACTAGTAACAATGCTGAGTTAAAAGCCAAATTTTACAAAAAAAGTTTTATAAATTTTATTAGTATTTCCATATTTGTTACAGTTAAAGTATAATGATAAAATGTCAACACTGCTGTTCTGCAGTTAATGGATAGGAAAGTAGTTTCAATATATATGAAAATGTAATCCTCTGGGCATTCAGAAGCTCCCATTATACAGTGTTGTAATTTAAACTGCTGGTACTTCAGAATGATTCATTGCCTGGTCATCAGTTATGATGTAGCATCACTGCCTTTTTCAAGGCTGCTCAAAACATAATTATCAAAGCCTTTGCCACTTGCAGCTGCCACCAAATAGATAATATCAAGCAAATCCATACCAAACCCTAAATTATTTCTACTTTGTTTATTTATCAGACATATAAAAACAGAAATGTTTTGGCCCGTGGAATCAGCTAAGTAGATTGTAATGTATGTAAGCATCCATTCTTCGTGTGGCACAGGCATACTGTTCTCTGAAGACAAGGGCTATTGTCTCCCTTTACACAGAAAATTTGTTTTGTTTTTGGATTATCTTTTAGCACAACCTGAGTCTTGACTTGAGGAGTTCATCATTCAGAAAAGCCTTTGTTTGGATAGTGCTCTTTATAACTGCATGTGTTTCCTTAGTTCAGTATATCCCTGTGTTCTGAGATACAGAAAGGGTTTGTGAAATGTGTGCCCTTGTGTGTCCTTTACAACATTGTAGGAATGCAATGCAATTTCAGCTTCATGGAAGGCGGGTTTCTATCAACCAAAAAAAAATCAGTTCAGAGTTAGAAAGGTATTCTACATGAAATCATACCTTCCGCACCACCTCAAACTTAACAAGAGTTAGACATTGGCACACTCCAATTAATGTCAATGCCACAAAAGCCACATTGTGTGCTTTTACTCTGCACTGCAACCACAACAGCATTGTGGTGAGGATAGTTTCTTTACCAATCTTGGTATCTTTGATTTCATTTTGGTTACACACTTGGTTTTGTCAAAGAGTCTGAATGTGTAGCTTTTTGAGCCTTAAGACTGCTGCTTTACTTTAAGACATGTGTCCAGCGGAAATATTGGTGAAGTAGATCAGATGGAGATGTGCTGTGCATGCTTCTCTTTAACTTTTTTCTCCCCATCCCCCACCTCAGTTGTCTGAGTTTATTCTAGTCGGAGTTCCCGTTCACAGTCTTGTTGCTGAGAATATGTGCTTTGCCCTAATGCAATTCATTCCAACCGATCATGTTGTAATCCACTTCAGGTATTATGGACATAATCTACTCTTGAAGAAATCTGGTTTCATGTTCCATTGAAACTGACTTCGATTGGTTAGGGTTAGGGTTTGGATTTTGTTTGTGGTGGCATATTTGCCTTTGGGGAAAGGTAAATGAGCCAGGACAAAACTGCCATTTAGTAGGCTAGTGTTGTTCATAAAGGCCGTGTAGTGGTATTCTTTCATTGATGGATGAGAGATTTTGACTGATTCATCATCAGGGATTTGATTGTACAGCACTAGTTTCAAAGGTCAGTGGATTGAAATCAACTTTTGACCTGCTGCTGAAGAATAAGCAAATAAGGGATATTCTCTTCCCCCTTTCTCCCCCACTCACTCCCACCCTCCTTCAATGGAGCATTTCAGTCCAATCTAACTCTAAATGGTAATTGGTCTTTGATACCACACACACAAATGCATTTAGAGTGACAGAAATCATAGTTTTTGGAAGATTTACTGAAATACCTCATTCAAAGCGAATTTCTAGTTTGAATTGATTTCAAATTTTAATCTGCCATCAATTCTTAACTTAAGCATATAATTATAAAGTACTGTATCACACACGTTAAATGAAGAATTCATCCAAATTGAGCACAGGGTACAACCTTTAAGCACCTGAGGAAACTGACTCCAGTAAGAAGTTTGCAGTACTAGGCTGGACAAATTTAGTTGGATAAAAGAAGGACTGGCAACGCAACCTTCAGGTAGGGTCAATGGCAACTGTTTCTGATCATTCCACTTTGGAGAGCACCAAAATAGATTCGGATGGGGATGCTCAGCGAAGACTTTGGGAACTGGTTGTCAACAGGTCAGAACCATTTAGATTTCTGTGGAGAATATGAAACAGTGTCACATGGAGCTGTGAAGAGAAGAATGGGATTAACGGGACGCTTGGTGTACATGAAGGAGTAGCTGATGAGGTGACAAGGGGCGGTTTAGAGGCATTTATAGTCGGGAGAGTATTGTTTAAACATTGTCATAACTCACTTGACATGACTGAGTTGTTTCTAAGCTGTAGATTCTGTGTAATTGTTACAACTGTTTTGTTCACTAAGCAATGGCCTTTGTCCCATTCAAAACATCTTAAATAGAACATGATGTCTAACCTTTCGATGTAGAGAACACCGAAGGCTGAATTGGTTTATCTGATTCTCTCATCAATCATACAGAGGAAATATTATACTGCTAAGACTAGCGTAAGAATAGTCTGTAGATTTATGTCGTTGAAGGATATATTTAAAAGGGATATTGATCCTGCACTTGGGATAAAAGAACTTCCCTACCTGCCCATGTATCTTTGCACCAGTCACTGGTATTGCATCTATTTACCTCTGTCTACTCCTTGGTTGTATTGTGTTTGATTTATTTCTAGTTTATATTATATAAATATAGATTGCTGTAAGTAAACTAGAGCCTCATAACAATTCACTGAGAGATTAGATCCAGGTTAATTGGAAGAAACCCTGATCCTTGGGGTTGGCTAGTTGGATGAGAAAACTCTGAATGTTGTACCAGATAGGTCTTACCCTACAGTGTATTACCAATCAAAAATACAAATTGCAAGATAGAAATTGAATTGACACATCAAGTCTGGTTAAGGCATTACTGTGGAGAATGCACAAGTGAATTATTGTCTCCCATGCTTCAGTCTAATTTTAAAAAGGCATAATGTCTGGATTCTATTCTTTTTCATGAAGCAGACAGGTTCCTGGGAATGAAGATGTGTAGCCTCTAGCAAGTGTAAGTTAACCACATTGCAAGCCAGACTGATGACCTTAAACTGAATTTAGGGTATTTCTTAAAACATTTGTATTGTTCAGTAAGTGCTGTCCAATTGTGGAATCGCATGATGTACACAGTACTACATAGTACAGTAGTGACCTCTGTAGTTCTTTGGATAAACAGAATAAAATGCTACGTTGTCAGTGTAGAATAATGCCAGGTTTTTCTGAGGATCGAGGTTGTAAGAAAGAAACCTGTAAAACCGCATTTTATTTTTGCAGAAAACTCCATCTTAAAAATATTACCAATGTAGCTGTTATTGTGTTAAAATTTAAAACGTTCGCAATGCTTTATTTTTCAACATATTGCTAACGATTTTTGACCGAATAATATTTTTTGAGAGAGATCGTAATGAAAGATTGATGAAGTATAGGTATCTGCTGATAAAAATTTAATCCTAGATAATGCTTGCTTCTTTGCCTCTGGCAGTAATGACTTCAAGTCATAATTCTTGTATGATTTTGCTGCTCTTTGTAGACAGTTTTTGATTTGAAATTGTACTGTGAGATATTAGTAACAACATATCAACTGGATTGTGTGAGATTCCTTTGTTCTGCGATTTCATCCAAGGCTTCAGGTCATTTGTTTTAAATTGCATTCTTTAACTCCACCCATGAACAAATGTAACGAAAGAGAAGATTCCCTTTGGGCAAAAGAGCCAGATTGTTTAATTTTTAATTCAGTTTTAAACAGATGTGGGGGGTGGGATTTCGTGGGGATTGGGAGATGAGTTGTAAGCTGTTGGTGAGAAAAGCAGAGTAATATAGTTTTAATGGGGAAATGTCAGAACATATGAACCAGGAGCAGAAGTAGGCAGTTTCACCCGTTAAGTCTGCTCCACCATTTGATTTAATCAAATCTAATTCTTCTTTTCATATCTTGTTCAAAAAAGCGAACAGCTTGTTATAACACACTGAAACAAAAAAACTCTTATGTAAATGGCAAGCAGCATTTAGTATCGTTATAGATTTACTATCTGAATAATAGAATCTTCCAAGTTTAAAATCGGAAACAGTCCTCCAATGATTCTTACTGAAACCACAAACTTTGAATGGTTCTAAAATTTGGGCATCTAAACTGACACTTAATTATGGCAGGGTTATAATATTTCTTAATGTGATGGTGGTGGTGTGGTTCAAGGTTTAGATGACAATAAGATGGTCTGGTGGCAGTTACAAGTTGAGAAGCATCTTAAGTATCAAAGGGGTACGAAAAGCCAAAGGTCAGATTCTGATGGGTATTGGGTTGATCTTGATGTCGTGTTCAGTACATTCACTTTGCAAAGAGAAGTGGAAATCTGGTGATCTTGCTTAATAGATAGCAAAACAGGCCAGATTTTGTGAGGAATGACATCATTTATTACTCTGATCCTTTTATTATGCAGGGAAAGAACTCCACATTTCTTCTGTATCTCCCAATCAGAATTGCAGACTAATGCTTCCATTTTGACACATCTATCATATTGTAGAATAGTGGAGAACGAGATTACAGATAAGATGAATATATAGTTAGAGTGCCAAGAAGGTAAAGTGTCATTGGTAAGGAGTAGTGTTCCAGGTAAGTAGCGTGCCAGGGTACAAGGTGACTAGGGAGCAAGATAAGCGATGGAATTTTTAAGGCAGGTCAGGGTGGATGGTAAATATTGGGTCTGGGCAGTCCTGGTAGGGGCTGGGGGGAGTTTTGTGTCAGGATGGATCCAGTAGTATAGAGGGAGGGATCTGGTGCAACTGCAGGGTAAAGAGATGTCAGGTCTGGAGCATTGCTGAGCGTGGGGAGTCACTTATGCTGAAGCAGGGCTGAAACTAGTCTGGCAGCAGGATCAAAGTGTCGGGTCCAGCACGGGTAGGTGAGTCAAGTCCAGCGGCAGGGCAAGGATGGCAGGTCCTGGATATTGGCAGTGACATGGGGAGGTGTCAGGTCAGGGCCTGGGAGTTAAGGGTGTGTGAAATAAGTTGGGATTCATTTGAGTAGATACCTAGGAGATAGACTAGGTATTTAATGGACTATCCTGTCCTGACATAGGAGTCAACTCCAAATTTGACTATTTAAATGGATACTTTGAAAGTTCCTAGTGAAGGGGAATTGCCCATTGGAATCTTCAATTTTCCAGACAGTTCCTTCAGAGACTGCTATGATGGAGATGCCACAGGATCCCAACAAGCACCTCCCATCTACATCTCAGAAACGATTATCTGGCTGTTAGAAAATCCAGCCTATTTATAGCTTTTGTATGGTTGAAGTAATACATTGAAATGGAGCTGGTAAGAAAAGCTAAAAGAATTAATTTAGCAGGTTATGTATCACAGTCAAGACATTTTTAAAGCATTATTGATAGATTTCATCTAGCACATTTCTGTCCAGCCTCACTTTTGAACCTTGAGATCCACTTTATTGAGTGTAATATTTAAAAAAACATGGAAAAATGTGTGCCAAATTCTTTTAAAACTTGTGCAGATGCTTGTTGTATGGAAGAATACTGATTGAGGGTTAGATTAACTGCTCTAATTATCCTTGAATAAGATCTAATCAGACATTTTTTTAGTTTTAAATTTAGTTTCAGGATGACAATTTCCACTTTATTGTACAAAGCTCCAACAGAGAACAAAAATAGATTTTCATTTGATAAATATTTAGTGCTGCATTCCTCAAAGAGTCTGTCAGAGGAAGGATTTTACAAAGCCATGTTAAGAGTTATTTCAAAGTTTAAAAAATATTCTGTTTATAAACTGGCAGTTCAAGTTGTGTGTGAACTAAATATTAAAACAAACTTGTTTGTCTTTATTATACAAAGTTAAATTTTTAAACTTCATTCATGCTGTCAGCATCAAGCCAGTTATCTTTAGTTACACACAAATGAAGAGATAATATTAAAAGACAAGAGGAGCTTAGTTTAAGGAGGATCTGGCCAAGAGCAAAGCAAATATAACATTTGTCTTCTAATATGTTGGGAAAATGGTTATTTAAAAAAAAGATATTTCGATATTGGTTTTCCTTGGATATTATTTTTGGTAGTTTGTAGAAGCAGAGACTGTGTCACAAAGGTTTTAACCACTTTATTATTTAAGCTTGAAATACATATTTTAATTACAGGTCTGAGGGACATTCATTCATGTATATTGTATAAGCTTTCCTTGGGGGATTTTGTTTAATTTGGAAAGTGAATGCAGAAAGACCTTATTTTACATATTCCTTCCACCTCAAGGTCAGTTTACACATTAGGTTGGTTTCATTGATTGTTTCACTTTTTTAATATTGTGGGCAGAGACTGGGGATATTTGCTGAATGAGTTTAGACAAAATGCTGAGTATTAACTGGGGAACTGCAGATCTTAACAATACATCTGTTAAGATTGATGACATAATAAAGACTTGCTAAGTTGCTACATTCACTGAATTCACTTTCAACAATTACTATCTTTTGCCAATAGTATGTTTCCTAGTTACTTGTGTGTCGTTAGCTTTTTAATAGTTGAAGGGAATAGCAATAACTATGTTTAAATTAGCCAATCTAGGATTTAGATTAAGATCAAAAATGGTAGTTTCTTTGTAGCAAGGGTATCATCACAAACATTGCAGAGAAATTTTATAGATAGAACACTATATAAACAAAATTCACATGTTTGCAAAGTCGACTTAAAGCAATTTGTTTCCCTGTTGGATTAGAGACATTAATTATCAGAATATCCTGGATAAAGTTGCAAGGGATTGCTCTGCTTGTAGTGACAGATTGGTGGAAAACGTGTTGTGTGAAGTGCTTGCAGCATTGAGAGGAGGCTTTTCTACTCGGTAGCAGTTGCTTATAATCAGTAAGCCATCTGAGGATGTAACTCGGCTACTGTCTGCTGTGCAAGTGCGGAAAGGCTGAAAGAAATTGGATCACCATATTAATAAATGAATAAGCTGTCATTCTCGGGAGGTTCTCCACAGGTCAGTGAAGTACATGGCTATATCAGGAGCACTCAGCATCACCTGATGCGTACGAAAGCCTGAGGGAATGATTCCAGTCAGCGTGTTGTCTGTAGTGTGAAGGCATCTGACGTGCCCAGCAGCTTAATTTCTTTCTGCTGCAGTAATTGAAGGGGGTTAGGAAGGGAAATTAACAGCAACCCAAGCGCATGCTACACAGACCATGTTAGTTCCACTTTAGACCTTCTGCCAGATGTTCTAGAGTGAAATGAAGATTGCGCTTTCTAGCATGATAAAGAAATTATATTCACAGTCCCTTAGGATGGCAGTTTCCTCATGCAGAGGTATATATCTGCAGTACTGTAAGTACTTGATGTTTTGTTATTTTTACAAACTGAATGGACTGACAATTACAGTAGTGCATGATGTGGCTCATATTCAGTACTTTCTGTCTGAAAGATTGGTAACTTTATGGCTTTGAACGTGCTGTAGTCGCAAACACGTGAAAAAGATTGCTTTGTTAAAAATTGTGCTGGGAGCAAATGTATTGGTAAATATGTGCACTATTATGCCAAACGTTAAATTGTACAATTGCAATCAATCATCTGGAAGGCAATTAGAGCAGTTACTAGTCCTGTGCAGTTATGTTGTGGTTATTAGGGCTCGTGGTGCCAGCATTGAAATTTGTGAGCTTTAACCATAGTGGATTTGTTAGTAAGGATAATGCGTGTAATGCGTATGGCACCACAAAATAGTGTGCTCGAGTGGGAGAAACAAAGGATCATTTCTATGTGAAACAGCAGTCAACAAAAACTTGGCAATATTTCCAATCAGTTCACTACCAACCTGGCATGAAGTGGCACATTTATATTGCTACATATTGAGTTATATTAACAGGATTTTAGTCTAAAATAATTTGTTTCCTGATGTGCTTCTTGACAAAAACTTGCCACTGCAACAATTTTACGAAAGTGGGCCAGTGGAATGAAAGGACAGCTGCTGTGCGATTCAGACTCTCTTGACATATGCTGCATTTTACTTTGTATCAACTAGGTTAGTTGTCTTTATTAAACCATTCTGAGTTAAAAATGTTCATCAAGTTATAAATAGATTTATGTATATCAGAACATAACTGAATTAATAATTAGGAATTGTATTTTTCGTGAGTGTTTAATGTTGATGGTACAGTTTCCTGTTTAATTTAATATACACATTATGTTAGCTATGTGCTATTAGGAATTTCAAGTTCTGTGATAATGTGATGCCTTCAAGAAGTATCCCAACACTAAGTGTGCTAAAAGTTGAGATGCAGTATTGAAGAAATTTGGATATGATCATACTTTTTTAAAAATTTGAGCACTAAAACACTGAGAATATAAACATTTACTGTCAGTATGGAACCCTGCAATTTGACTGGATCTGTGACTGGGTATAAATATGGTGGAACTGTTAGACTGTGTACCTATTTTAAACTGATGAATTTAGAAATTAGTAAGAACACTTTCCTACTGTTTGTAGTTTTGTGGTAACTATGTGCCGAGGGAGGTTTGTTTTATTCTGTTCCATATTCACATCTGGATAAGTATTGGACTCAGCATCTTTTGGTTGCAAATGGGACTACGTTAGACTACCCAGTATGGAAAGTAGGTTTCATGAAAATATTTAAGAGATAGTTTCTTCTCCAAACTTAGTTTGAGGTAGAATTAGAATTTAGAGTTTTCAAAATGTATATTTCTATTTCAATGAATTATTGACCATTACTATTTGCACAGTAATTTTTTTAATCCACACTGTAGTACGTTTTCCCTGTTTACATGTATAACAACACCTTTTCTTATAGTTATGAATTATAATTAAAGTTCCAATTGGTCGTTATCTCCTGGATATTACTAAATTTGTTTTCATAAATTTTCTCAACATTTCATCAAAGATGTTGATGTACTGCGGATGAGATTACCAATTCTGAGTAAAATAGAATTTACAAAATTGTAACCTTGTCCCATTGAAATTGAAAGAGTGACTTACATTTATTTGTTGTTTCATGGCCTCAATAAGTCCCAAGCCATTTTAGAGTAAATAAAGTCATTTTGAAGTCACTGTTGTAATGTAGGAATCGTGGCAGCCAATGTTTGTACTGCATGTTCCTACAAACTGTATGATGATAAAGGATCAACAACCTACTTCAAATAATGTTGATCACGGGATAGTAATTGGCTTGGATTTGTCGAAACTCCTCTGGTCTTTAAAATGATGTAATAAATGTTGCTACAGTTGGTTTAATATCTTGCCCATAAGATGGCATCTTTGACTGGAGAGTCTAGAGCTAGAGGGCATGGTCTCAGGTTAAAGAATTGGTCATGTGACTGAGATAAAAAGAAATTTCCTTCCTGAAGATTAGGGAAATGTGACACTGATATTAGCTTTACCATGGTACAATGAAGAGCTAAGTGGCCGGACCTCTTTGTTGTTACGTTACGAAAAATGGAAAATAGGAAGAGGAGGTGCCATTTTGCCCTTCCAGCCTGCTCCACCATTCATTATGATCACCCAATTCAATAGCCTGTTCCTACTTTCTCCCCCATATCCTCAGATCCCTTTAGTCTCAAGTGCAATATCCACCTCCTTCTTGAATTCATACAATATTTTGTCGTCAATTGCTTTCTCTGGTAGGGAATTCCACAGGTTCACAACTCTGGGTGAAGAACCTTCTCCTCATCTTGGTCCTAAATGGTCCTAAACACAATATCCTTAAACTGTTCCCGTCATTGGGAACAATCTTCTTGCATCTACCGTATCTCGTTTTGAGAATTTTATAGGTGTCTAATAGAGCCCTTATAATTATTTTAAACTCCAGTGAATTCAATCCCAACTGACTTAATATTTCATCATACGTCAGTCCTGCCACCCCAGGAATCAATTTTGTAAGCCTTTACTGCACTTGCTCTATAGCAACAACATCCTTCATTGGATAAGGAGGCCAAAGCTGCACAAGATATCGTGATTTGGCCTCACCAATGCCCAGCACAATTGCAGCAATTCCCGCTCCTGTACAGGAATCCTCTTGCTATGAAGGCCAACATACCACTTTCCTCTTTTACTGCCTTCTGCACCTGTCCGCTTACCTTCAGTGACTGTGTTTTAGAAGGACTCCCAAATCTCATTGCATATTCTCCCCCCTCTCAATTATACTATTCAGATGATGATCTGCCTTTTTGTTTTTGCTACAAAGTAGAAAACCTCCCACTTATCCACATTGTACTGCATCTGCCATGCATTTGCCCACTCATTCAGCCTGCTATACTGAAGTATCTCTGCATCATCCACCGCTCATTCCACCCCTCCACCCAGTATTGTCATCTGCACATTTTGAGATGTTTAGCTCTCTCATCTAAATTGTTGCTATATATTGTGAATAGCTGATTACTGTGGGACCCTGCTAGATGCTGCCTGCCATTCAGAAGAAGATCTACATTGTGTTCCAATTCCGACTGTAGAGATTCCTGAAAGCTTGATCATGTCATATCTTGATCAAATGACATGGGATCGCAGCATTTGTATGCAAGTGTTTGGATTTTTCTTCACACTTGGATCCTATTTCGTTGAGAATCTTTCTATAATGGTTTTGTGTCAATTATGAAATATGTTCCAAGAATCAAAAGACTGGAAGTGGACAGATGAATAGTGGAGACCAATAAATTACAGGAGCAGACCACGAGATTACTGGTGTTAGCGCTCTCTCCTTTAACCACAAGAACCAGTTACATTTCTCTTCTCAAATATTTTCAAGGCAAATTATATATTTGCTGGTTAGTTACTTTGTTCATTCAGCAAAATGAATTTTTCGGAATTATACATGATAGTTCACAATAGTTGTACAAAACGTTTGGCGTTTGTAACTCTGAGTATAATAACAACCTATCATTTCACTCAAGCACCTACCCCATTCCCTAAACCTAAATTGTCAGCTTTTCAATTGGCTTGTGCCCGAAACGTCGATTCTCCTGCTCCTCGGATGCTGCCTGGCCTGCTGTGTTTTTCCAGCACCACATTTTTCAACTCTGGTACTCCAGCATCTGCAGTCCTCACTTTCTCCTAGCTTTTAAATTGGTAATTGTTTAAGCTGCCAAAAAGTGCGAACCATTCAATCACAGTCAATTACAAAGTTGCTTCTTGGAGAATGTTTAATGCATTTTTGCCATATATTTACAAAAACGAATGCTGACATGTTCAGTGTTAAGGCATCAATCTGATTTGTTTCCTCCTGTGTAGGATTAAGATTTAACTTGTCTTTTTTTTATATAAAAAAAGCTCCCCCTGCGCCCCCCCACATACTTCCAAAATCCTTTGTTTCGGCTTGTATTATTTCAAAGTGTCAACTGTCAGATGCAAAGTAGGAGTGAAAGCAATAATGAGTGGTTCTGTGAGGTTTATTAATAAATAAAGATCACTTTGAAATTGTCCAAGGTAAAAGGGATGCTTGACAGAAAAGCTGTTAGATTCCTATTATTGTGTGTGCTTTCATTCTGAATGATAGTGTTTCTGGTCTTTAGGGAAATCTCAACTCTTGCAATTCTGTTTAATTTCTCATGACAAGAAAGCATGATGAAAGAAGGCTGCTGCATTTCTATTAAGTTTTATATAATCTTAGGATGCTCTAATGAGCATTCCAATAAATGAAGTACTTTTGAAGTGTTATACAGTAGGAAATGTGGCAGCCAATTTACACATAGAAAAGTCCTAAAGACAGTAAATGGGGAGCCAGATATATGTTTTATTAATTCTAAGGTATCTGCATTGGCCAAGACACTCTGTTGTTTAAAGAATGTTTTGCATCATCTGAGGAAGGCAGACAAAGTCTGACTGAAAAGCCGACACCCCTCAGAATGCAGCTGTCCCACAGTAGTGCCATTTATTAGCCAATTTATGATGCAGAAAGGGGGCTTGAGCCCACAACCTACACTCATAATTTCAATCCATTCCTTTCTGATGCTGCAAACTCAATCAGGAGTAGCTTCTGGAGCTTAAAGTTGACTTTTGATACCTTTACACAAATGACCATCTCTCCTGTGAAAGTTTAAACAGGTGTGCTCGAAAAGATTATCAGTCTTGTTTCAGATAATGTTAGGAAGGGAGTTCAACAATTTTGATCCATTGACCTTGAAGAAATGGCAATATCCTTCCAAGTGAGGATAGTGAGAGAGTTGGAGAACTTGCAGGCAGTGGTGGTGCTCCCATGTATCTGATGAGCTTATACTGTAAGACCATAAGATATAGGAGCAAACTTACGTCATTTGGCCTGAGTCTGCTCTGTTATTTGGTCATAGCTGATATGTTTCTCAACCCCATTGTCCTGCCTTCTCCTTGTAACCTTTGATCCATTTACTATTCAAGAATTATCGATTTGTGATTGAGATACTTGGCTCAATGACTCGGCTTCCACAACCCACTGTAGCAATGAGATTCATCTCTCACTGATTGAAGAAATTTCTTCCCATTTCAGTTCTATATGGTCTTTCCTTCATTCCGTGCCTTTGGGTCTTAATCTCTCCTCCTAGTGGAAACATCTCTAGGTCTACTCAATCAAGGCCTCTCAGTATTCTATAAGTTTCAAAGAGATCCTGCTTATCCCTCCAACTACAGATCCAAAATCTTCAACTGCTCCTCATATGACAAGCCCTTCATCCAGGGGTCGTTCAGATCATTCTGGACCCCCTCCAATGCCAGCACATCCTTTCATACAGACAAGGCCCAAAAGTGCTCACAATGCTCCAAACGTGATCTGACCAGAGCCTTATACAGCCTCAGCAGTATATCTCTGCTCTTGTATTCTAGTCCTCTTGAAATGAATGCTAACTGCCAGCTGAAACTACATTTTAACCTTGAGAGAATCCTGAACTAGGACTCCCAAGTCCCTTTGTGCTTTAGATTTCCAAAGCCTTTCCCCATTTAGAAAATAGTCAATGCCTCTATTCTTCCTACCAAAGTGCATAACCTCAGACTTACCCACCTTGTATTCCATCTGCCAATGCTTTGCCCATGCTCCACCCAAATCCTTCTGCAGCCTCCCTGCCTCTTCAATACTACCAGTTCCTGTACCTGTCTTTGTGTCTTTCTCATCCTTCTTGGTGATGGAGATGGCATATTTGAAAGGTGCTCTTGAAGGAGCTTTAGTGAATTATTGCAGTGTATTTTGTTGATGGTATACTTAGCTGACACTTTGCAGTAGTGCTGAAGGGAATGAATGTTGGAGACAATGGATGTCATGCCAATCAAGTGGGCTATGATGTCCAGGATGATTTGGAGACTCTTAAATGATGTTGTCGCAGCACCCATCCAACTAAGTGGACAGTATTTCATCACATTCCTGCCATATACTTTGTAGATAGATGGTGGCCAGGCATGGGGAAACAGGAAGTGAGTTACATGCCAATAGACTTCTTAGTCTTGGACCTCCTGTCGTAGCTACACTAAGTATATGCTGGTCAAGTTCAGTTTTTGTTTGGTGAAACCTCAAGGATGTTAATAGTGGGGATTCAGTAATGGTAACATCATTGAATGTCATAGGCTGATGATTAGAATGTCTCTTGTTGGAAAAGGTCATTGTCTGGCACTTCTGTGGCACAAATGTTACTTGCCACTTCTGAAGAAGGGTCACTGGACTTGAAACATTAACTCTGCTATCTCTCCACAGATGCTGCTAGACATGCTGAGTTTCTCTAACAATTTTTGTTTTTGTTTCTTGCCATTTGTCGATCTAATCTTGTAAATTATCCATGGACTGCTTCCGTAGCTAAGTTGTTGCTAATTACCATAGCAATGAACAAGTTTAATCAATTAATAATATATCTTAATATTTAATTAATTGAGATTAAAGGTATAAATGTCAGTCTAATTCACTTAATTAATAACAAATCAGGACCAGCAGCTGTACCAAATACCATCGTAATTGATTTAAACCTTCAATGTAAAAGATTACATGGAAAAACATAGTCAGCCTCTCAATGTGGAGGGATGGACCATTGAAGAGAATTTCAAACAAAAGGGAAGAGTAACAGAAAGAACGTGTTTGAATAGCATCTGTTGAAATAATTGGTTTGTCAGTATTTTGCCTAAAAACTTTATTAGACCTTGTTACCCCGCCCTTTTCCTTTATATTGAAAGTGTTGCTACTAATGCATATGTACGGATGGAGTGCCTTTTAATTCAGTCTGAAAAGATGGAATATAAAATGAAATTATAAGCTGTGGTGACCTTGTTCTATTTTTCTGAAATGAAGAATAGCAGTTACTACTGATTGCTTAATATTTGTGAAAAGTTTCTATACCTTTGTCTTGAATCAAATGCTTAAGATGTTTACTGTAACAGACAGTAGGGTCAGTGTAGACTCAATGGGCTGAATAGCCTCTATTGCACTGTAGAGATTGTATGGGAGAGATTTGAGCCACAAAATTTGGCTTCTAAGTGCTACTGGTGTTGGTTCTGTGGTAAAGTTGTGAGCTGTATAACTCAGAGACTGCTGCATCATGGCCATGTTTGGAAGGCCATTCGTGCAAACAGGTTGCACAAGTGCTAAAACACACAAGGACAAAAATTAGGAATAGAGGGTATGAAGGCCCTCTTCACATGTTTTCTTGAACATTCTCAGCTGGACGTGTTCAGCACTCTCTCCCCTGCCCCCCCCCATGCTAACTATTTAATGGCAAAAACATAGGGCATCAGATGAGAGGCTCTTGGATTTCATGTACTGGTGTAGAGTTGCTGGAAGGATTATGTTCAGTGTTTTTGGAAACTGTTAAGGTTTTGGAGTGAGAAGAAAACATTGCTGGGCTTTTACAAGTAATGCAGAACACTGAAGGCCAACTCAGCAGAGCAGTGTTCACAAATAGAGACTTTATTGCTTCTTGCATGATGACAAACTACAGCACAAGCAACAAAGGAGGGAAGCTGTTGAGAGGAAGGAGGTACACTCTCAGTGAAAGGGAGTGCCAACCCAGAGTCTTCAGAGAGCATTTTTCTTAACTCTGTATCAGCCAGGAGCAATACCTGAGGTAAGGAAGATTTACCAAGTCACAAAAACAGAAATTGCTGGAAAAACTCAACAAATCTATGGGCAGAAATCAGAATTAAACTTTTGAGTGTAGTGACCCTTCTTCAAAACTGATGATAGCTCAAAAAATGTTTGTGTGGGGAATGGGGTAAGGAGTGAATGATAGATGGAGATAGAGCCCATAAAGAGAGAAAAGCAGTTGGGCAGACAAGGAGTGGATAGCAGTCAGCCTAGGACAATGAATAGCTGCTAATGGGGACTTTTAATGGCTAACAATGGATTATGTAATAGCAAACCATGTGCTAGCAAGGCCTGATGTGCAGGGGTAAGGCAGAGCATGGGGAAGGTGCTCAAGCCCTAAACCTGTTGAACTCTATAGAGTCCAAAAGGCTGTGAAGTACCCAAGCAGAAAATGAGGTGCTGTGCTCCCAGCTTGTGCTGATCTTCACTGGAGCACTGCAGCAAGCCTGAGACAGACATTGGCCAGGGAACAGGGTGGTGTGTTGGCGTGGCAGGCAACAGAAAGCTGAGGGTCTTTTTTGCTGACTGAATGTAGATGTTCTGCAAAGCAGTCACCCAGCCTATGCTTCTTTTCTTCAGCACAGAGGAGACCACATTGTGAGCAGCAAGCACCTAGAGTCACACAGACAGAAACTCACCTTTCAGTTCACTTTGTCTGCACTAACCAGATATCCCAATCTGAGCCAGTCCCGTTCACCAGCATTTGGCCCACATCCTTCCAAACCTTTACTAGTCATGTGCCCATCCCGATACCTTTTAAAAATTGTAATTGTGCCCACTTCCTCTGACAGCTCATTCCATAGACACACCACCCTCTGCATGAAACATTTACCCCTCAAGTCCTTTTAAATCTTTCCCCTCTCACCTTAAACCTATGCCCTTCAGTTTTGGACTCACCCACCCTAGGAAAAGGATCTTGTCTATTCATCCTATCCATGCCCCTCATGATTTTATAAACTTCCATAAGGTCACCCCTCAGACTCTGACACTCCAGGGAAAATAGCCTCAGCCTATTCAGCCTCTCCTTATTACACAAACCGTCCAGTCCCAGCAATATCCTTGTAAATCTTTTCTGGATCTTCTGAAGTTTAGCAACAACCTTCCTGTAGAAGGGCAATCAGAGTTGTACATAGTACTCTAAAAGTGGCCTCACCAATGTCCTGTGCAGCCGCAAATGACATCCCAACACCTATAATCAATGTTCTGACCAGTGAAGGCAAGCACTCCAAACACTGCCTTCACCACACTGTCTACCTGCAACTCCACTTCCAAGGAACTATGCAGCTGCAGCCCAAGGCTGCTTTTATTTGCCAACTTCCTAGAGCCCAACCATTAACTATAAAAGTCCAGCCCAGGTTTGCCTTACCAAAATGCAACACCTCACATTTATCTAAATTAAACTCAATCTGCTATTCCTCGGCCCATTGGCCCATCTGATCAAGGTAATACTCTGAGATAACCTTGTTCACTGTCCACTATACCACCAATTTTAGTGTCATCTGCAAACATACTATACCTCCTATATTCATACCAAAATCATTGATATAAGTGATGAAATACAGTGGACCCAGTGCAAAAGTCTTTTTCAGGAACAGACTATTACCATTAATAAAGACTCAATGATCTCTGCCTATACCTGACCTCAGGTTTATCACTTTGCCTCTTTGTGATAGAGTGTATGTCAGTTGGAGGCCTTGATGATTTCACTCTGGAACAAAAATAAACATTACTGGGAAAGCTGAGCAGGTCTGGTAGCATCTGTGGAGAGAAATTAGAGTTAACATTTCGGGTTGAGTGACCTTCCTTAGAACTGGTTCCGTTTTTCTTTCTGATTTACAGCATCTGCAGTTCTTTCCGTTTTGATTTCTCTCTGTGTTACTCACTTGCTTCACAAGCTGCTGTGTTTAAGTGCTACATGTATCCCCTTTGGTAGCATGCATCCATTATAGGCACATGTTAATCGGAATTACATGCTTTAATATTTTGATAGGATTCCTGGGTAGCCTAGAATTTTGACTAGACTCCCAACCTGCCTACGAGAAAGACAGGAGCTGGTGGGAAGATGGCAGCCTAGCAGGGGAGGTGTTCTTTTCCTCATGGAGTTCTCCCTATTTCTCACCCCATCCAACCTCAGCATCACTACTGCCTCTACAAGCCTTTGTGTATTTCCCTGCATGTGGAAATTTATTTTGGAATATGTTCAGTTGCTCAGTGTTTTCTGTCATTGGAAATGTGCAGAAAAATCAGATGAACCAAAGTGGATGTGTTCCAAATGATCTGTATTCCAGAGGGATGTGTACAAAACGTTAATCCTCATTTACCTGATCTTCATTATTGTAATGAACTGTGCTGAATACATAATCATATACATGCTTCATATTAGTTTTGAGAAATACTTTCCTTGTTTAAAATGTAATATTAATGAAGGTTGTTAAGAAATTCCCACTTTACTATTAAGTAGATAATTATTAATGGTTTGTGGCCTGTAAATTGATTTATCCCCTCCCTAATCCTATCTGATTAATGAATTCATTGCAATTCTCATTCACCCACAGGAGAGTTATTTGTTCATTTAACATTTTGTTCAAGTGAATCTATGTAGCATTCCTTAGCAAGCCCATTCAACCATGTTTTAGTTTTTATTTTACTGAATTTTGAAGACTTGCATCTTTAAAAGTAGCTGAGTATTTGATAATGTAAATGTCAGAGAAACAAATACTACTTGCACTGTTATCCCTGCTCAGAAATGGCAAATGTCAAGTTCTGAACCTGATTGTAATTGCTTTCTCAATAATATCAACATACATCAGTCTGACATGTAAGCTTACATTGACTGGTGACTCTAGTTTGTTTGCTTACTATTCCTTTTTCAATGCTATCTCTGGGCTTGACAGTCCTAGTATTCTTCTGGCTGACTTGCCATCTTTAATTTGCCTAATTTACCCGATATGACCCTGCTGTTGGTTTCCCAGATTGTGACAAGCTCTGCTCGCTTTCACCCGTGCTTGCTAACCTACATTTGGCTCCATGAGGCATAATCTTCATTTTAAGAATTCTCAGTTTAGATTTTGGATCCCTTCATGACTGTTCTCTTTCCTGTGGCCTCCTCCTTAAACCCCTCTGAGCTATCACCTCTATCTGCAAGCTAAAGCTTCTTGCTCAGCTAGTATGGCTTTTGCCAAATTGTTTCACATTCAATTGATTCTAATTTCTTCAATTAATATCTATCCCTGAGACCCTAAAACAAACTGCCAGCTCAGGTCACTTATTACTTAGAATCCCTACAATTCAGGTAGAAGGCATTCAATTCTACACAGCCCCTCCAACCCAAACCTTCACCCCATAACCCCTCATGGTTTTATCCTCATGATTAATTACCTAACCTCCACATCCCTGGACACTACAGGGCAGGTTAGCATGGGCAATCCATTTAACCTGCACATCTTTGGATTGTGGGAGGAAATCCACACAGAGAAATACAGACTGCACACACACAGTCACCCAAGATTGAAATCGAACCTGGGTCCCTGGGGCTGTGAGGCAGTAATGCTAACCACTGAGAGCCAATGTACTGCCCAGGGATGCCCTAAATCCATGTATTTAACATCTTTGGAGGATGTTTTCTTCTGTTGATGTCTCCAAAGTGTACTGCTTCTGCAGTTGTCACTGATGTCTTCAACATCTCAAGAGTAACTACTTGGAGACTGCTGAACACTGCAGCCTTACTCTTGTAGACTTCTTCTGGCTGTGCCCCACTCCCTCACTTTCTCTGAGGTTTGTAAAGTTCAAGACCACAAACAATGTAGTGGTTATTTCCCAAGGTGGCTTGTTGGTCGTATAACTGAAATGACATTACTCATTGTAAATCTTGTATTGAGCCTTTGTAATGCATTTATAATTTATTGTTGGAGCTAAGATTTTCAGCTAAATGAACAAACACCAAAGCTCTGTACCTGAGAAGGAAGACATCTGGAATGCTGTGTTGTTTACCGGCATCCACTGCTTGCTCCATTCTGTTCTCTTTTTAACAACTGCATATAGTAGACAGGAAATATCTAAATTTAGTTTTGGAGGAAAACCGCATTGCAGCATTGAGAGTAATTTTCATATCTGGTTTTCATTCTCCCTTTGTTTGTCTTTGGCACCAGTTCAACATAAACATCAGGGTTGGATCGTTGTCTTTATCATTGTAGTGTGATATAACTTGCACAAACTATTGCTTTCCAGGAGTGCTGGTCAGATCCAGGCAGATAACTTGTTGTCTGATATACAAAGTATAGAGCTTTAGAATCATAGAATTGTTTGGGGCACAAAGAGGCCATCATTCCTATGCCAGCTCTTCAGACAAGTACCCTTACCTAATGCCAATCTCCTGCTTTTTCTCCATACCCTTGCACACACTTTCTATCTAAATAATCATGCTCTTGAAGGTCTCAATTAAAGCTGCCTCCACCACACCTCCAAGCAGCGCATTAGCCCTAACTACTCACTGAGTGAAAAAACTTTCCTCACATCACTATTGCTTCTTTTGCCCATTATATTAAATCTATGTCCTCTCGTTATTGTTCCTTTCATGAGTGAGAGCAGCTTCTCCCTACATACTCTTATCAAACACAAATTCCAATTTCTTCAATCGATCCTCAACTGAATTTTCTCATTCCTGAAATCATTCTTGTAACCCACTTCTGCACACTCTCAAACTAATTCACATCTTCCGTATCATGTAATATCCAGCTGAGGACTAACAAATGTCTTGTATGAAAAATCTCTGTTGTGAGTAAATAGAATTTGAACAAGGAACAGTGAAGATCTGGAAATGTAGAATAAAATTAGATGTTGCAAGTAGATTATAGATCATTCAGCATTTTGAAATCAATAAAAGCAAGTTAAAAATTCAGGTAGGGACATTTGTCAGAGATGCTTTTGTGTGTACTACTGAATAGTCTCCAGGGTTATACTAGAAATTTGAACTCAGTCATGCACCTTCTTGTTCTTCTTTATACTAAAACTGACAAAATATGCATATAGATATTGTTTTCCCTCCGTACACAGTTTCAGGACCATGTCAAATACCAGTATGATTGTCTAACATTTGGAAGGAAGCACATTATAAACACAACTGGATCACCAAGGTTTGAGCAGTTTGTCTCACATTTTTTAATAGACCTCAGGTTGAGGTTCTGTTTTGGCTCAAATCTGTGATATGGGTCAAATAGCACTCAAGCTTCACTGTCTTAAGTGATTTCTTCTCAAGTTTCCACTTAAAGTTCATTTACATATCACTGAATATAAAATATTTCATCAACCGATGCAGTTGGGTACTGTTTTAGAACATAATTTTTTTTAAAATTGTTTTTGCTTCCACATTATTTACTAATATATTTAAGATTGCTATTGCTGTACAATTTGATTAATACAGTGGAAAATGGAAACGTCTCACACAAACACACCAGCATTTTAAAGCAGTATATAATTGAACAGCTCTGCCATCCTTATTAATAACTGAAAATTATATATATGTTAATTATGTTGGTGTGAAAAGTCAGTTTCCTAGTAGATTAAACATTGTAGTTAATAAAAGCTTTTAAAATGTTCCCATCAGTGACCTGTCCAAGGAATCACCTTAATTTTACGAGCTTCCTTGGAGGACCATCTATGAGTGAAATTAGTGAAATTACATTGCTCACAAGAGAAAGCTTTTCACTGTGCCTCGGTACACCTGACAATAAATTCAATTCAATTCAATATTGCATGTGGTCAGGGCAAGTGCCAGTGATAAGTTTGCACAAGTTTTGAAGAAAAGGTTGCAAAATTCAGTTTGCTTTGAACATCATTTATGTATAAAATTCCATAGTCTTTTAATTTGGCCAATTTTTTGTGAATTGTGCTGAAAGGAACACAAGTGAGAAGAATTTCCAGCCTCTGAATATTTTTCAACTTAGAAGTGACTGAGTTACAAGGTGGATTTAGAACATGATTTGGAGATGCCGGTGTTGGACTGGGGTGTATGAAGTTAAAAATCACACAACACCAGGTTATAGTCCAACAGGTTTAATTGGAAGCACTAGCACCTGAGCGCCGCTCTTTCATCAGGTGGTCGTGAAGGACACAATTGTAAGGCACAGAATTTATAGCAGAAGTTTACATTGTGATGTAACTGAAATTATACATTGAAAAATACCTTGATTGTTTGCTGAGTCTTGCATCAGTTCAGTTACCATGATAGTTTCACGTCTTTTCAGTTCACAAGTAAGGTTTATGAGTGTGCTTATTGTGCACACTTTATATCCCGCCAGTAAATGTAAAAACATCTAAACTACAAGTGCAAAAATTATTGTCCCAACCTCCTCAAAATTTCTTTCAATATATTGGCAGCTGCTGTTTGTTGAACGAAAAATTATAGTACTGCCTTTATTGAGTAATTTGGGTTTGCATGCTGGAGGTATTTCAGGAATTGATCACTTAATTGTGAGAAAACTAGTGCTTTGTCTCTCATTTAATGTTCAGCTTTTTTTTTGTAAGCTGTAAACAAATGAATATGTTTAATGTGATAACCTTTTCTATGTTTTGTACTGTTGTTTTCTCCTGTTGTTCATTGCATTCTTTCTGATTTTTTCCTCTGCTTTCCTGGACTCAGTGAGAGGTAATTTTTATTTATTTCTTAATAAAGCTCAAACTGCCAGGATAAGAGATTGTGTTACTATTAAATGTAAATAACAAAATGTTTAAGCTGTGGCCAAGTGGAGATGCCATTTCACTTTGTCCTCCAAATTCATGCTCTTAATTCAGTGATTTGATCTGGCTTCAGGACTTTCCCTTCAATTGTTTTTGATGTGTGTTGCATTGACGAACTGAAACCTCCTACACACCAAATTTACAGATTAATCTGAAGCTTCCCAAAGTGGTGGTTTGGACCCCAAGTGGGGTTACAAACTCCAGGGCAGTTGTGGCCTAAACACACAGCCTCACACTGGTACTGACATTGATAAACCATTTTACTCTTCATGTAATAGGCCAAACATTCTGAAGACTGTGGATTGTAGAAAACAGCATGTCCCTTTCACTGTTCACAAAAAGCAAGGTACTGAATTTGCCCAACTAGCTCAAGCTTGTGAAACTGGCAGTCACAATTGAAATGATTCTACAATTGAATAGCATTTGCTATGTAGTCTTGAGTATACAAAGAATTACATCGACAACCAATTTCGGATTGTCATTCAAGCTTGCCTTATATACGATAGAAGCTACATTAAAAGACGGTGCCCTGTTCATTGCAGACAGAAGGAACGTATACACACATTGTGCATTTACAACTCACAAGTTACTGGTGGCCACTCTCAGGTTCATTTCTCTAGATTATTAGAATCTAGAATATTGCAACAAATTGTCCAGAAGATGCTATAATCACAAAAAATTCTGCACTAACAAGTTCTGGATATGGTTTCAGTGCAACTTTTCGCTTGAACTAACTATTGCTAGTGAAGTTTTGTTTTAATATCGCTTTATCACTCGGTTCATTCCCATCTCCTCTACAAGTTTTGTGATTAAGAATTGTAAAAGGATAAAAATAATAAACCCTCCAAAATTTTGACATTAAATCAATGAATATGCTCTGTTTGATAATATGAACGGAAAATGTGTACAGAAAATCCTACGATGCTAAATCTGAAAAATGTTGCCCTCTTATCTGAAGTAGAACTGGGAAAGTTGAGCCTACTGCGTTTGTGTGTTTAGCAATAGTATACAGGCTATGTTAAGAGAATAGTTTAATTTGTCCAAGCAGACCAGCAGTCAACTAGTTTTCCTAACTTGTAATCCTGAAATAGAATACTAAAGTTCTCATTATCTGACATGTCACTAAACAAACAAACAGTTTTTGCAAAATTGTGAAAAAAACTATTAATTGGTATCAAAGGATAGGAGCTAATCAGAATTGTTGTATACCTTCATAGCGCATTAAGATTCATGTTAATTTCATTGATCTTTTATCAATCTTGCTTATGCTGTTAGGGGCAGAGATAATTTAACGGTAAGATGCTTGCCCCTTGGACTACATTCACAACAAATCAACTACAGAGCATTCAGAAAAATGAAAGCATCAATCATTCTTCAAAGTGAGAGTCACAAATAGAATACCTTTAAAGTTAGGCTGGAATGTTAAAATCAAATTTCACTTCTGTAACACCTCCGTTTAAAAGGAAATCCCAAGTAAAGAATATGGCAGACAGAAGGGATTAGTTTAATTTGGTGTCATGTTCAGCACAACATCGTGGGCCGGAGGGCCTGTTCCTGTGCAGTATTGTTTCTATGTCCTAATATAAGAACTAGGAGTAGGATCAGGTAATCCTACCCCTTGAGCCTGTCCTGCTGTTTGATAGGATCATAGTTGATCTCTTGGCTTCAACTCCGCTTTCCTGACTGCTGTCCATAACCCTTTAACTTATTGCTAATTAAAAATCTGTCCATCTCCTCCTTATTGTCCCATCACCCACCACTTCCTGAGGTAGTGAATTCCAGATTTGTGATCCCTTGGGAGAAGTCATTCCTCCTCATCTTAGGTTTAGGATAAAGGGTAGCAGATTTAAAGTGATGATCTCTTGTTCTGACTTGTCCCAGGTAATGAAATATCCTCTGTAAGTCGACCTTGTTAATCTCCTTTACCATCTTATATGCCTAAATTAGATTTCCTCTCATTCTTCTAAACTCCAGCGTATCGGCCTAAACTGCTAAGGACAAACCCCTCCTCTCTGAATCAGTGGAGTTAATTTTCTCTGAACTGCCTCCAGTTCAACTACATTCCTCCTCAAGTATAGTTGCAGCCATACTGCCATTAGCACTGTATTCCACTCTATAGTAATAAATACCAAGATTCCATTTGTCTGTCTTATTATCTGATGTACCTGTAGTTTTCTGCAATTCATGTACGAGGACAGTCCGATTCCTCGGTACTGAAGCACTCTGAAGTTTCTCTCCATTTAGATAATAAGTTGCCTTTCTAAACTTTAGACAAAAATGACCATGTTTATCCATGTTAAACTCCATATATAAGAGACTGTGGATAGTGCTAATTACATTTTTAATGCAACCTACAAAAATCACTTGTGATTATGTCTGTTGAGTCACTCATGGAATATTTGTCAGCCCCAAATGTAACCTTAGCTTTCCATTAACTACATGTGGTATTTCTAATAGCACTAATGTTGGCAGCTTACATAAGTTTTATTTTAAATAGCATCAAGATTCTGACAGTGATTCCCATATTTCTACTTACATTTGCAAACATTAAATGATTTATATTAAGCATACACCAATACGCATAAATTTTCTTTTATCATAGAAATCTCTAGTGTATAGTAAAAGCCATTAAAATATTCAATTAATTGAAACAGATTAAATAGAATAGCAACCTCAATAACTTTTAATTGCTATTAATTTAGCAGGCAATGCAATATATATATATATATATATAGTGTTCTTGACCAATTAGTTTCCAGGTCAAGTCCCCAGTGATTTCAGTTCAATATAAATGTAACATTAAATGTAAAGTAATGGGCATTTATGGCAGAATTGAATGCCAGTGAGACCTTGTGTTATGGGCAATATATGAAGATAAAAATGTTACAATACTGTATGTTCCCAACCACACTTTATCCCAGATTGCTGAAGCACAACAAGCTACCAGGAGTGTAATAGACTGTAAATTATTCCAGAGAATATGGCTGACAGGAATAGAATCATCTGAGGACATTGAATAGTCTGGAATGTAACCTTCAGTGACCACAGTATATCATCATAGAATATTTAATTTTATATTTCTGTGGAAGCACATAGTCTACAATTTGTGTTGAACTGCTTGAATATGTGAATGTTATCCAAGGAGAATATTTGTATCTCAAGTTAACTCAATGAGAGATGAGTTTGTTAAACTGAAGGATTGGTGCACCTAAATTATAACTACAGATTAAATTTGTGTTTTATATATTTTTGACTTGTCTCATTATAGGAATTTCCAAAGGAAATAATTTAGAATCACCCAGCAGATATAATAACAGTTCCTCTTAATGAGATACTATTTGACCACAGTCATGTGAAAGACTGGCAAAAAACTGAAAAGACTGAAATGCAATAGGTTTGAATATTTAAATTTCCTTCATGTGAAGATGTTCAATTTCTGTCCAATGTCATGGTGATAATCCTGATCCCTGAGAAATTATAGTTGTTTAATAGAACAGAACTTGAATATCACTGAACAATGACTCATTTTGTGAAAAGATTTATGCCTATTACTCATCAAGACAATTCACAAGAAGCACTAAATAAGGGAAAACAGCATTTATATTCCAAGGAGTGTGCTTATTGATTGTTAATGGGCTCTGATTGATAGAGGCATTGCCATAGATTTTGCTCCAGTTAACGACAACTAATAGATTATCGTGTTTCAATTCAAAATAAGTGGCAACCATTGTATGATTCACTTTACAGGGCAATTTTGACCAATCAGAATTGACTTGCCTGACTTAAAATTTAAACAAAGCTAGGCAGTTAATTATCGGCCATCATTGACTATTGCAGTCACAATTTCAGCACATCTACTAATCAAAGTCCACTTGCCAACCATTCAGCCATCTCCTGTCATATTTATATATGTTGTTTTCCCTATAATTTATATTTCTTAAGAATTGAACTGAAGACAGATCAATGAAAAGCTTTGACAAAATGTCTCTTTTTTTGTAGCAATTATATTGATTGCTGAAATAATAGAAGAGTATATTCTAACATACATTTTGAAGATTTTTTTATTTAGCAGAGTTCAAATAATTTAATCGATTCCTTCTAATTCCTTGTTTCAAAGTTGCAATTGAATCTCCTTATTACGAAGTTGTTTTCTATATTTAGTGGAAGCCATAGTTAAATTCACCACAGTGCCAGAGGAGCATGGGACTGCTCTGTCATTAGAGAGACAACAGGTGGTGGTTTAATTGAGGGCTACCATGCCTTGGGTGTGGTTGAGAAATTGGAACTTTCATGGTAACCTCAGCCTGTACGGAATAGAACTCACATTGTTGTTGTCCACAAGTCAACCATGCAGCCAACTGCGCTGACTGAATCCCATAGAATGGAAACAATATTATGGGAGCAATGGGGCAAAGCAGCACAGAATACTTGCTGCATATATTGAAGCCATTTTTTTTGCTCAAACAATCCAGCCAGTCCCCCTCCCTGGTATTTCTCACAGCTCTGTAGTTCTTTTTCCTTTCATGAACTTAACTGATTCCCTTAGGAATCAAATCACAATTTGAATCTGCTGCACCACTTTTTCAGGCAATGCATTCCAGACCATACCTTTCATTGCCTAAGACATTTTTCCTTAATGTGCCTTTGACTCTTTTGCCTGTCACACCTTTAATCCATGTTCTTAATGTTTCCTCGACTGGGAACATAATTTCTCAATCTGCTCAGTCTGGAACCTCATGATTTTGGTAACTTCTCTCAAGCCCCTCTCAACCTTCTCTGCTGAAAGCTGAATAACCTCAGCTTCTCCAATCTATCCAAATAATTGACGTGCCTCAAACCTTCTGAATCTGTGGTGCTAGAATTGGACGCAGTGTTCCAGTTGAGACTAAATATCTCAAATTCGCTACCTTACTTTTGTACTCATGGGTCAGATTTTCATGTTGGAAGCAGAAGATGGGACAAATTCTCTGGTAACCCAACTCCAAGTCGAATACTGTCAGACAGGATCTTCTGGGTGCCCAGGTTCTGCTGTTAGAAGGCACAAGTCTAGAGTGATGGAAGGTGCAGTCCGCAGAGAGCATGTTAAATGGCTCTCCTCGTTTCCGAAAGACATCAGCCCTGTGTTTCTGAGGCATCCAGCAACTCCTTAGCCTCACTTCCAAATGCCTGCCCATTCCCCATATCCTAGATTTCCTGAGGTACTACCAAACATCTGTCAATGACAACTTTAAATGTATTCAGTGATGAGGCATCCACAGCCCTCTGGCATACAGACTTCTGTAGATTCTGTGTGTAAAATAATTTCTCTTCGTCTCATCTGAAATGATCAGTCCTTATCCTGAGATTGCTCCCTTGAATTTTAGATTTCCCCAGCCAGCCAATTAAATCTCTGTGCTAATCTTATTAAAGTAATTTAACTTGCTATAAGGCAAACTCTCGTTGGGAATATTTGTTTCTGAAACAAGAGCCTTCTGATGTTGGCCTCATCTTTTTTCCAGAAAACTGCTTCATATACCAATTGTACGATGTCTAACCCCCATGGAATGAAAACTAATCTAACTAAAAAACAGAATCAAATCTTTTTCTTCTTTGTCCAGCATCTTGATAAGTCACATCAGTTTCAATAACAGAAATATAACAGATCCATAGAAAGTGTTGCTGTCTGCACTGGTGAAAATCTTTAGCTCTGACCTCCTTTGAGACTGTGTTGATGTTTCGCAGATTGTGGGTGCTGTAAATGCCAAGGTTGAATGCAATGCGAATGCTTCAAATCTGAGCACTTCAGCACATTAGAGATGTTTACAATCATCCCATTTTATCTGTGTAAAAATTGTTTGAAATCCAATGTGGATTTATAAGTAAAACAAAGTAGGATGAAGGTTTTGGCTGCAAGCTGCAATTTTTCCCAAGCTTTCAGAGAACCTGGATGTATTACCGTTTTTTTTTGGGACAAGTAAAGACATCAGTTGCTACTTGAAAGAATTTACAATGTGACAAGAAAATGGTTTTAAAAGGAAATGAAAACAGTTTTTTTTCACAGGATTATTAAAGTACCACATTTTTTGATGAATCACTAAAATTATATTTAACATGTACACTTGGGTTCAATTGAAAATGTAAAAGATAATTGGAATGCAATTTTGATCCCATAAAGATTATTATGCATACAAATTGCATTCCTTATGGGATGTTTCATTTTAACTTAATCTCTTTCCTTTACTGAGTTACAAGTGCCCATTAGTACTAACTTTGTCTCATATATTCATATCCTACCAAACCTCAACACTGCAGAGCAGATTTATTTTGTCACTTTATAAATAGATACTAGGTAGGGTGGAATATTGTCTAAACTATCAAAAATTTGTCACTTACCCTTGCATTTATATAAATATAGCTGTAAGTTGATATTCTTTCAGTTCACAGACCTTGCAGTATTGGTAAATTTTATTTTTAACCAAACATTTCTGTTCAGATATGTAATTTCATTAATAGCTTTCATGTATGAAATAAATATTTGATGTCCCAGTCAAGTAATTTTACAAATGTTTGCCTTCAGTGCCAAGCTTTCAGTACTTGAAGCACATTCCAGTTGTTGCATCCCCCTGAGATTTTCTGTCCCTCAAAAATACACTGTCTCTAGTTTACCACCCTGGTATCCTGCTGCTATTTGCACTGCCTTTCATTTGAAGGATTAATGAATTGAGCCAAATCTCACCATGGCTGTCTAACAGCTTGTCTGCTATTGTACTTCTGGTATCTTTCAAAACAGGTGTTCTAATTATATTTGCAAAGATTGATAGGTATATTTAAACAAGTGTTGTTTCTCAGGAAACACAGGCTTACATTTTTCCATGAGTAACATTAGGCTGAGTAACAAAACCTGTAAGCAAAATATCATCTACAGTGCACATATCACTCTGTAACAGACCCTGTAAATGTAAAACTATCTGTCACCTAATTTCTACAATTTTATTCTTTGAAGTCCCCGTTTGATAAGCAGAACTGAATGATAACAAATGACAAACTAGAATAGAGAAGTAGGCCATGAAGTGGAAACATATTGCTTACGCTACATTAGGAATTTGGTGCAAGTGAGATTTCAGTGCTGGGGGGAAAGAAGATGCTGTTTTTGTTTAGCTTTCCATCTCATAGCTGGTGAGTGCTATTTTGTCTCCAAACTAGGAGACGGTAACTTGTTGTTACTTTTCTTTAATGAATTAGTAACTAGTTAACTAATCAAATGAATGTGAATAAATAAGGTTAGATAGATAAAGGAGAATGAGATGTGCTGTAACTGCAATGTACTGCCAGATAACCATACCTGTGAGCAGTATCTCCACCAGCTCAAGCAAGTTCCACTAAAAATTGCCGAACTAGAGTCTAAGTTGCATACATTGCGGAGGATCAAAGAGGAAGAGAGTTACCTGGACACTTTTTCTAGGGAACAGTCATGCCCCTGTTGAGCAGAACTTTAGACTTGATGAATGGTCAGGGACAAAGTGTAATTGCAAATCAGGCAAATGTGGAGATCTAGCACGACGTAATGGATCGCTTGACTTTGTCCAATAGGTAGGAAGTATTTGATATCTGTGCAGTTGAGACCGAGGAGAATAATGAATGAACTGACCTTGGCATGAGGGTACCATTCAAACAGGGAGATGACAAGGAGTGCAGTAGTAATAGCAGACCAGATAATCATGGGGTTAGAAATCATGGCCATTTATGCTGCCATGGTGAAGGACATCACTCTGTGGCGAGACACAAACATACAGAAGGATTGGGAGGATGTTGTGGTCCACATAGGAATAGATAACATGGTTAAATGGATGGTGTGGAAGGGTTTGTGGCTCAAACTTAAAACACAAAACCTCAAAGATAATCATCTTTGAATTGTTAACAGAGCTACATGTCAGTTGGCTTAGGGACAAACATGTGTCTGAGAGTGGTGTGGTGAGAAAGGAGTTTTGCAACATTAGGTACTCGCACCAGTACACAAGAGGAGCTGTTTGACTGGAGTAGGTTCCACTTAAATTGGACTGCAACCAGTATCCTGTTCAATCTTAACAGGGGTTGGAGTGAGTGGTGGTAGTTGAGGAAAAGATTTGAGTTGAGATGAGCAGAGAGGAACAGGCAATTCAGAGAATTTAACAGTAACAATACATCAGTGAGTGGGTCTCCATAAATAAGAGTGAAAACGTTAAGACTATAGAATCATTGAACCTCTACAGTATGGAAGCAGGGCACACAACCTACCGGGTCTACACCAACCCTCCAAAGAACATCCTACCCAGACCCTATCCCTGTAACCCTGTATTTCCCATGGCCAATCCACCGAACCTGTACATCTTTGGACTGTGGAAGGAAACTGGGGAACCTGGAGAAAACCCATGCAAACACGGGGAGAATGGGGAAAGTCCACACAGACAGTCACCCGAAGCTCAAATCAAACCTTGGTCCCTGGTGCTGTGAGGCAGCAGTTCTAACCAATGGGTTACCGTGCCACCCCAAACTAAAGGTTCTCCAACCTGTAAAAAAAAAGTTCAGTGCATTCCTAATAAGACAAATAAACTATGGACACAAACTAATGTTCAAACCAACATTACAAAGTTACATTTACAAAATTACCGCGGTTGGAGAATATAAATTCCATGCTGTTATCACAGTTTGAAAAGACAAACAGAAAGGAAGAAGTAA